>NC_056734.1:237720300-237892800 GCF_019279795.1 Protopterus annectens | reverse complement strand
TTGTCTATGGGTAGCAACTCACAAAAAAGGCTGAGATTAAATCAGAATATGCATTGACCCAGGAGATTTGAACAAAGAGTTGAAGAGTCCACATCATCCTATATGTACAGTCGAAGAAGTTGCTGCCCTGATACAGAATGGCATTGTTTTTTCTGTCTTACATGCAAAGAGTTCATTTTGGCAAGTAATGCTTGATCGCAGATCTTCACTACTGACTACATTCAGTACCCCATTTGACAGATATAGATTCCTCAAGATGCCATTTGGAATAAATTCTGCAAGTATAGTCTTTCAGTGGACAATGGAGCAAATTTTTTGGGTTATCCTCGTGCCATAATAGTAGATGATTTATTGATTGGAGGCAATGGTGAGGTAGAGCATGACAGAAATCTTAAGAGAGTTCTAGACAGAGCACATGAAGTGAAGTTAAAGCTCAGTCCTCTGAAGTGCAAATTCAGACTGCCAGAATTTAAATATGTAGGTCATTTATTTACAAGTATTGGCTTGACACCGGTCTTGTCCAAGCAAGCAGCCATTCTTGAAATGCCAGCACTGGATAGTGTGCAACCTCTGCAACATTTTCTTGGTGCTATTTAGGCAAGTTTATACCAAACTTCAGTGAGCTGACAGCCTCTTTGAGAGAGCTCATACATAAGAATGCCACATGGTCATAGCTAGAACAGCACCAGAACACATTTGAAAATTTCAAGCAGAAAATTGCTACCTTACCAACATAAAGATACTATGATGTCAAGAAACCAGTAACTCTTTCATGCAGTGCTTCAGAATTTGGTTTAGGTGCAGTTATTCCTCAAGAAGGCAGGTCAGTAGCCTACGCATCTAGAAAACTTACTCTCACTGAGATGCAATACGCTGAAATTGAGAAAGAACTCTGACAGTAGTGTTTGCATGTTCCAAGTTTCATGATTATATCTATGGTCAAGATATCCAGATTGAAAGTGATCATCAACATTTGGTTACTATTTTAAAGTAGCCTATGCATTCAGCTCCAGTAAGATTACGAAGAATGATGATTAAATTGCAGAAGTACAACTTCAAAATGGTCTATGCAAAAGGCAAACTTCTTTATCTGGCTGATACCTTATCCAGATTGCCCAGAAATACAATGGAACAGCTTGACGCAGAAAATTTTGACTTTGATGTATGACGTGCGCCTACTACAAGACTTGATGAGCTACAAGGTCATACAATGACTGATCCAGTTTTGGAAAGGTTCATTCACTGTATCAATGTTGCATGGCTGTCAAAGCAATCTAGTGTACCACCTGAAGTGCAACTTTTCTCTCCGTACAGAGATGAGTTGTTGATGGAAGATGGTATTATTTTCAAAGGTCCTAAAATTGTTGTTCCTACTTCCTTACAACAAGAATATATCCAGATTTTGCACTGTGGTCTCCCGGGTTCTGAATCTACTAAGAGAAGGATGAGAGGACTAGTATTTTGGACTTCTCTAGCAAAAGACATTGCTAGAGTATTTTCTTCCTGTTCGGTGTGTAATAGTACTAAACCGCTTTTCTAAAAAGAACTGCTTCAGCTAAATCAAGTCCCTGAACTACCTTGGTTAATAGTAACTACTGACATATTCAAGTTGAGTAATCAACATTACTCATTACTGGTAGACTCTTATTCAAATTGGTTCGAGATAGATCTACTACCTAATCTGACTTCTACTATAGTCATCGCTAAGTTGAAACGCCTTTTCTCAGTCCATGGCAGTCCACAGAAATTAATCTCTGACAGTGGTAACCAATTTACCAGTCAGTTGTTTCAGAAATCTGACAGAGAATGGGACTTCATACATGTTACTAGTAGTCCAGAGTATCAGCAATCAAATGGACTTGCTGAACGTGCAGTACAGAGTGCAAACCAATTACTTGATAAGTCAAAGTGTGATAATACCAATGTTTTTTTTTAATTTACTCAATCTCAGAAACATACCCCATGGCATTTGGCTCACCTGCACAGAGACTTCTGTCTAGGTAAACCAGAACAACATTGCCTATCACTTCTAGTTTATTGAGGCCTAAAGCTAAAAACAACAAAGCAATCAAAGCCCAGTTATCTAGAAAGCATTCTTTCCAAAAGTCCAGCTATGGTATATCAAGCAGATTTCTTCATCCATTAAAAAAAGAAGAGACAGTGAGGAGAGAAACGGCAAAACGATTCAACCAAATTAGTCAAGTAATGAGTATTTGTGCAGAGCCAAGAATCCTATTTTGTTAAATCCGAAGGTGTGAAGTACAGGAGAAATCTCAGACATCTTCTTCCTGTAGCAGAACCGATATTGCAGCAGCGTTCCTGTGATAAAGACTCTAATTCTCAGAGCAATCCAGAAGAGATTCCTGTTCCAGAACATGTCTTGACTCCTGATACTGTTCCGGCAGATGATTCCAGTGTTCCTGAGATTGAACAGTCAGCAGAGACAATCCCAGTTGCTAAACCAGATCCCAAATTTTATCTCACACGATATGGCCACATTTCAAAGCCTAGTGTGAAATACGCAGCAAGTTGGACATAGTTGTATATCTGTAGCTAGTTTTGTTTAATTGCATGATGAAAATTATTTGTGTAAATTGCATATTTATTAATATCAGTGATAGTGTCTTAACTCATTTTTTCAAAAAGGGAGGATGAAGAATAACAGGTATGTTGTACCTTTAAGAAGCATTTCCAAGATATGTGGGTGCATATAAATACCGAGCACGTGTTAGCTTCAGTGCCATTTTGAAGGTGCAGCCAGAGTGTTAATGTCCCCATTGTCTATGTGCATGATAGCTAGTTTGTTTATAAGTTAAAGTTACTTGAACTCATTTATGATGTGTTTGCATATAATAAAGCTGCTTGAACAAGAACTCACAATGTTCACCTGTTTCATCCTGACCTGGCAAGCGACAGATGGTATCTCACAGTTCTAACTGCAGCCAGAGAAGAAATGTCTGTAAGAAGCCTGACTTAGTAGCTGTGTAGGAAGAGTGGAAGTGTTAAAATTGTTTTACACCTTCCAGATGCTGTAACACATCTTTCCAAAGCTGTATATGTGTGCATTGTGACGCATATGTGCTACATTCTCGTTCAGTTTCTAGTAAAGCGGGGTTGTGTGGGAACCAGAGTCAGATGACCAGATGTGATGTCATTTTATAGCCAGCGCTGAAATGATATCTAGATATTACTGAGAGATGTCAATTATCTATCAGCAGTCTGTTTGTGAAACCTGACAAAGAAGGACCACTCACCCACATCATCTTGCCTTGCTCTAGTAAGTCAACTTGGGGACAGTAATTCTTTAGCTCAGTCAGAAAATATAGTGAGATTAGTTAAGTATTGTTTTTTTTATCTGTCTGAACCTTTCCATCTGTGTTATTTTTACTATTTCCTATGATTGAAACTTTGGTATTTATTGTAAATAGATATTTAGTATTTTCATGTTCTTTTATTATTTAATATTAAATATATTTAAACTTTTCATTGTGCCTGGTCTTGTAGAGAATATTTTAACCTTTGAGAGTACTTATATTTATTTGGTGACACTATGGCTGCTCCTGAAAGTCTTGCTGCTTGGTCAACATTACCATTGGTGTTAGTATTAATTTAATTGAGTTTGACTGGGTACTCTGGCAAGAGCCTTAGAGTAGCTGGCTTTGTGGGTGTTCTGGTGGCAGTGCATCTGCCTTATAGCCCAGGCAGAGGTGGTAGAGCTACTGAATCTGTGCCAGCCTTTCTCAGGTGTGTGTGTGGTGTGTGTGTGTGTGTGTGTGTGTGTGTGTGTGTGTGTGTGTGTGTGTGTGTGTGTGTGTGTGTGTGTTTGTGAAAACCAAAGCTCAGACAGAGTGTGCGTCAGCTACATTGAACAGGGACACTGAGAGCACTGATTTCACAGAGAGGGTGGTGGAGGACTTGGCTTAGAACACCAAGCTAAGGACTTAATTCTATAGATGTGTCACTGGGCAGTCTTATTTGGGGCCTGGAGAGAGGGAGGGCCCAGCCCCAGGACTGGCGTGTGCTGCCTGTGTGCTCTTAAGTGAAATTATGCTTGGTGCTTAGTGCTGCATCTGGAAATACTGTGTGTACCAGTTTTTGTTCCAAGTGAACATCCCTCACCGGTGTCAGTGCTGAGGACTGATGCTCCTTGATTACTGGCCCAGAGGAGGGATGTCACATATTTGTGAGCAGTAGTGTGGATATTAATTGAACTTCTGTAGTCTGTAGGCAGTTGTCACTGAAGGTGTGTGTCTTCTCAGCAGCCACAAGGTAAACATACAGAGTTTAATTTTCACAACAATTTTATTTCTTTATTTATTTTTGTTGTTAGTTTATTTTAGTCAGGAAAAGCAGGCAAAGTTGTCAGCATAGGATTATGGAAAGCCAACAAAAACCAATTGGCCAAGGTGTGCAAAGTTAAAGGACTGGTGTATGCCAACCTGACTAAAGAGGAAATGATTTTATCCTTAGTCATGGTTGCAGCACTGACCAGAAATGAGGAGAATAACCAGTGTGGCAAAGGTGATTTGCAGCCCCCAGAAACAGGACAGTTCACTTTTTCCTCAGAGGATTTAAAAACCTGCCTGAAGTTAAAGATACTTGAACTGGAGGCCAGACATTTGGAATTAGAATCAGCAGAGATACTGCGGCATTTGGAGGATGAAGAAAATGAGAGACTGCGGCAAGCAAAACATATGGAATTAGAATCAGCTAGGACACTGCGGTGTTTGGAGGAAAAAGAAAATATGCCGACTTTTCATCAGGGTCATGGAGGTAATGGGGAAGGAAATAACTGAACCTCAAAGCAATAAAGGTCTGTAAATTTCTTCCACAGTTTATAGAGGGAGGTAATTTTGATAGTTTTATTCATATATTCGAAAGGGTATGTAAACAGTATAATGCTGACCAAGGGTTCTGGATATGGTTCCTGATCCCCTTACTCTATGGTATAGCTGTAACTGCTATTTCTAAACTGTCTGATACTGATTGTTTAAACTATTATAAAGTTAAACAATTTCTATTGGAATGTTTTAAGTTAACACCTGAAGCTTACAGAAAAAAGTGTTGTGAGCATAGACACAAGGCAGATGAAAGTGTATGTGATTATATTGCTGAGTTAAGCACTTATTTTCATAAGTGGGTGATTAGGTGCCAGATCACCACTTTTGATAGGCTGGCAGAACATTTGGTGAGGGAACTAGCCCTTAGCACTTTACCCGAGGACATGAGAATTTGGTTGGCAGACCAGGAGTGTAATTCTGCAGATGAGCTAGGGAGAAAAGGGGATCACTACTTAGCAAGCAGGACATCACTGCCAAAGAAGGGATTACCCAGTGCTGCACACGGATATAAGGGAGCCCATGGTGGGCAGCCTGAACCACCCCAACAGAGTCCACCAGTAACTGGAGAAGCCACTAGTTCAGATACATGGCCAGGATCAAGGTTTAGATGTTTTAAATGTAACCATTGAGGCCATGTAGCATACAGATGTCCATGGAAGCAAGGTGGGGAACAAAATGTGAGGAGTTAGCAAGATGCCAGCGGTAATTTTTCTGGAGACAACAGGGTTACCAGTCTATTACCTGAATTTGTAACCTGTCTTAGTGGATGGAAGATGGACCACTGCTAAAAGAGATGTAGCCTCTGACATAACCATTGTGAAGCCTGCAGTGTTTAAAGAGAAGCAGTGCTTGCTTGGGCCATCCACTCCAGTGAAAGCTTTAGGAGGGACCCCATTCCAAATACCTTTGGCCAAGTTTCACCATGACTGGGAGGGTGGAAAAGGAAGCAAGCAAGTAGGTGTGTTTGAGGATATCCCTGTAGATATCTTGATAGGGAAGGATTTTCAAAATTCAGTACCTTGTGTGCATGCAGTTACATGCAGTCAGGCTTGAAGACAGGTATGTGGGTCTGGTAGCCTGGGGCAGACCCAGACAGACCCCACACCTGAAGCCGGGATTGGTGATGTGGCTATTTCAGGGAGGCAGCTACCCTGTAGCAGTGAGCCTGAAGGTGAACCACAGCTGCTGGTAGGTACTGGTGTTCCCTTGGACAGGGTGACTTCAGGTAAGAGTGAGTGCTAGTACCCAGGTTGACAGTAAGGCACCGCTGTCAGAAGATACCAGACTCCCTGTAGAAGGGGAACTGGGAAGGGTCACAAAGATAGAGTTGAGACAGGCTCAGCTCTTAGGCCCTACAGTAAGAGGTTTGAGGGAGGTAGATAAGGAGGCGCCTGATTCTCAAAAAAAGGGGGAGTCTGTATACTGGAACAAAGGGTTACTGTATAGAGAGGGGACCCCTGAGGGAGGGTTAGAGTGTGAGGTAATATAGCAGTTGGCAGTGCCCAAAGCCTACCATCTAGCACTTCTAGCCGTAGCCCATGACATTCCTTTTGCAGGTCATATGAGCATAAAGCATACCAAAAAACATATTATGCAGAACTTTTACTGGTCTGGGATTGCAAGGGATGTAACAGGGTACTGCAGGACCTGTTAGCAGTGCCAAAAAGGGAAGGCAGGAGACAATGGCAAAGCTCCTTTGATGCATTTGCCTGTGATTAATGACCCATTCCAGAGGGTAGCTGTGGATATTGTGGGGCCCCCCGAGTATCCCAGGTTCCACAGAGAAGAAGTATATCCTAGTGGTAGTAGATTATGCTGCTAGATACCCTGAGACAGTGGCTCTGTCCTCCATCGAGGCAGAGAAGATGTCAAATGCTTTGTTAGATATTTTCAGCAGGGTAGGTTTCCCGAGAGAAATACTGACTGACAGAGATGCCAATTTCATGTCAGACCTGCTGGCTGGTCTGTGGGAGTGTTGTGGGGTGAAGCACCTAAAGACACCCTGTACCTCCCCTAGCCTAATGGTCTTGTGGAGAGGTAAAGCTCTACACTAAAGACCATGCTACAGGCATTTGCAGACCAGTTTAAGAGAGAGCGGGACAAATATTTGCCCCAGCTGTTGTTTTCATACAGAGAGGTACCGCAGGAATCCACAGGTTTTTCACCTTTGCTGTATGGACATAGTGTGAGGGGCCTTTAGATTTGATTTGTGATGAGTGGGAGGGTGAATGTGAATGAGTCAGTTGTGGCATATGTCCTAAACCTCAGGACAATGCTTAGGGAGCTCATGGGCTTGGCCCAAGAGAATATGGCAGGAGCCCAGTAGCAGAGAAAGGTCTGGTATGACAGAAATACTCGAGCCCAATAGTATGCTGTAGGACAGCAGGTTATAGTGCTCATTTCTGTCAGATGCAATAATCTGCAGGTAGCTTGGGAGGGACCCTTCAAAGTGGTTAAGGAAGGTCAATGATGTTAACTACATGGTAAACCTGATACGCAGAAGGCAGGGGCACAAATTATAGCATGTTAAAATTATGAAGCCTTACCATGATAGGAAGGCGCTGGTGCTGAGTATTTGCAGTGGGTGGCAGGGGGAGTCTGAGGGGGATCTATGGCTACATCGAGCCAGCCAACAAAATGCCAGGTTATTAAGGTGGAGCCTAGGGTTGCAGGCATATGACATGACAATGCAACACAGTAAAAGGGGTCAGCAGTGCCAATGCAGATGGGTTCTCAATACAGGGTATGGGTTAATGTATTCCCAGACAGGCTTTTTTCTCTCAAGCCACATTTCTTTAGGGTCACTGGAAAAACTAGCTTGAGCCTTCAAAAGGAGGAGAAATATGATGATGTGAGGTATTGCCAGCTATGCCAGGAGAGGTAAGGCAGTTGATGTGTAACATATGCAGCATAGTTAGCTTGAGTTTTAAGAATTATATGTCATTTGTATTTCAAACTGATTTGTACAGGTGCTTGTGTTGAAAAGTATTTGTAAAGCTCCTGGTATTAAAAACATACCAACAGTGGGTCCTGCTGGACAGAAAAGTGATACATCTGTATGTCAGACTGTATTGTAAGTGTTAAAATGAATATATTGTAACAGAGTATGCTGGAAGAGAAGAGGTTAATCTCAGTGCAGCTAACTTTGAAAAATAGTCTGAAATTAAATTACCTGGTGTAGGCAATAAAGATTGTATCTCTCAGATGTTATGTGATCCTATCTCGCCTACATTCTGTACTGATGGGCTCAGAGCCGATCCTCGGCTCCAACTCGGCACGCTATGCTATAGAACGAAGCCTCTTATTGGCTGAGCTATTCTCTATCCCAGGATGCACCACCACTATTCCCCCAGATCTCGTTTGCCGCTTACAAGCTAGGACGTGGTCTCGAACTTGGCTGAGCTAAGTGCTTTTTTCTGAAAGTTTTTCTGTCAGGGAATTCCTTAATTCTTACCCAAAAGCTGTTTTAACAGCTATCTTTGTGTATAAGTGTGTTTTGAATACTTTTTTGTGGTAAATTTGTGTGATTGAACAGGGAAAGGTTTCCGTTTAAGTTAGAGGGGCCTTCCCCTTTTTCCTTAGTGAATTTTCTTATTTTGTGGAGAGGTCAAGTACCTGTTTAAGTTAGAGGGTTCTTGGCCCTCTTTATTTCTTTCGTGGATTGTATTTGTGCTTGTTTTGAGCTAGTTTAAAAAATAAAAAAAAAATAAAAAAAGAAGAAGGGTTCTTTAGTGTTGTTTAAATCCTTTACTAAATTGATATACTCTGTGTTTTTTCCTCTGATATACTGAGTATTCTACAATGTCTAAAGAGCATAGACCCTCAGGATTCAAGAAGTGCACGAGGTGCAATTATAAAATGTCGATCACCGATGATCACTCCTTGTGCGTGTACTGTTTAGGCGCCAAACACCTACAGGAGTCTTGCAGCATGTGTCACGCTTTTTCCTCTAGGGTCCTCCAAGAGAGGAAGAATAAATTAATCTTGAAAGGACTTATCAAACCCTCCTTCGAGGAGGCCTTATCTTCCTCTTCCTCTCCAGCTAAGAAAAAGAAAGCGTCGGCTCCGACCAGTCCGTCGGAACCGACCACTAAGAAATCTAGGCAGGCTTCTCCATCGGCTCCACGGACTTCGGAGCCGAGGGCGGAACGGTCTGCCTCGATGCCTCCAGTCTCGACTCCTCTGGTTTCGGAGCCGATGGCTGGAGCTTCGAGAGGCGGGTCACCTTCATCGGCCCCACTGATTTTGGAGCCGATGAGGGTTGTCGGCTCAGACTCTTCCCCTTCAGCACCGAAGCCCTCCTCGGCACCGAGGGAAATTGTTTTGGAATCTCCCTCGGCACCGATACTGGTCGAGTCTATTCGGAGCCGGTCCCCCAGTCCTTCGGAGCCGATGGAGAAGTCGGTTCGGACCCGGTCGGTTTCCTCCCGATCTTCCAAGATGTCGGATTCGGACATCGACAGGGTGCTCCTAAGACTATTTCAGTCTCCTGTATTCCAGAAATTAGTTTCGGCTCCAGCCCATTCGGCTTTGGAGCCGATGGCCCACCCTGTAGTTCTGGTTCCTCCTCCAACAGCCTCAGCACCGTTGGAGCCGGTGCTGGTGGAGCCGATGGAGGTTTTCAGGTCGGCCCTGACCCTTACTCCAACCCCGGCTCTCGAGTCGGAGTTCGGTACACGGACCTCCTCCGTCGGCCCTGGGGGGACGCTTCGGGACCGATGTTTTCGGTTCCGAACCTTCCTCTCGGTGCGTCGGCTGTGGGGGTACCATCTACTGTTGTGGCCACGGGGGTTGGACCTTCCCAGGATTCTGGCAGTCCGGCCTTCAGGGCCATGAGGAGTGCTTTGGCCAAATCTTTTTTGGCTACCTCCACGGTCTCACCAGCACCTTCCCTACATACGGAGACTGGGTCTTTGGTAGTCCCCCTGTCCCTAGACAGCAGAGCCCCGGGGCCTGAGGTCACCCCCAGTGGGGGTTCCCCCCCTCCGGGAGGTCCCTCTGTAGCTTCTTCGGAGGAACCCCCAAGGAAAAGACTGTGTAAGAGGAAGCACGTCGACTCCCCCGATGAGTCTCTCACGTCGGACACTGATCTTGATGATGCGGAGGGGTCCCCTAAGTCGTCCTCAGATGATGTCTCCTTTGCAGACATCTTGGAAGCCCTCAAACAATGAGGCGGCTGGCATTCCAAACCCCCTTCCGTTGACGAGTCGGTGTTCCTCAAGGCCTTCGGGGCTCAGCCCTCCGCCTCCTGGGTGTCTCCGCCCTTCGACGAGCTCCTAGATTTGATCTGTCGAAGGGCGTGGGAACATCCAGACTCTGTGGAACTGGTGCCTGCTTGCCCAAATAAGTTCTTATCAGCACCCCTAGAGAAGGAGTTTTTGACCAAAGGTGTGGCTGTAGATGCCTTGGTGGTGGCATCTGCTACCCAACAAGATGTAGTAGAGGCTTCGACGTCCGTCCATCCTCCTAATAAGGAGTCTAGGAGCATGGATCGGTACGGGAAGTGCACCCTCAGTTCAGCGGCCTTTACCTTAAGGTCCCTGAACTATTTAACGCACTTCACTAGATTTCAGAGGGATCTGATCAAGGAGCTTTCAGATACCCTCTTGGGTAACCTACCTGAGCAGCTGGCCCAGACGGTTGGCTCTCAGTTGGCTACGCTGTCATCGATATCAAACTCGCCCATGAGGCTCATTTCATATGCAGCCGAGGGGGCGAGTAGAGCGGCGGGTACGGGTGTTGCCCTACGGAGGCAAGCCTGGCTCCGCCTGTGTCATTTTGCGGAAGCCTTTAAGTCTTCCTTTGCCGATGCTCCCTTTGATGGGTCCTCTTTGTTTGGACCCAAGGTAAAGGACACATTGACCCGCTGCGAGCAAGAAGGTAAGACTTTGACTGCCGTAGGGGCACGATTTTCCACTCCCTTTTGGCCTTAACCCAAGGCTAAAAGAGGAGGGAAAATGTGGTTCCGTAAATCCCAGAAGTCTTATCCCTCGCAGCAGGACGATCCCCCTTCTAGAGGCAGAGGAGGGGGAAATTTTTCTGGAAGACGCCGTCCCAGAGGTGGCAGAGGCCCCCGCAACACTGGAGACCGCGAGTCCTTTCGTGGCTCTTCAGCCTTCCACAATCCCTGAAGGATTGCCCGACTGTGCAGCTCCGGAGCCAGTCGGGGGTCGTTTTTCGAGGCACCTAAAAGCCTGGGAAGGTATCACTCAGGACCGATGGGTGCTTCGAATCATCGCCGGAGGTTACAACATTCCTTTTTCACACTCCCCACCGCCGTCCAAGAAAATCCCGGACCCGCCACCCAGTCAACGGGAAATAGCAGCATTAGAAATCTCAAAGCCGCTTCAAAAAGGAGTCATCCAACTGGTCCCCGCAGACCAGATCGGATTAGGGACTTACTCAAGGTTCTTTTTAGTGCCAAAAGACCGGGGACTTGAGGCCCATTTTGGATCTCAGCATCCTAAATCGATCAGTCAAAAAGTCCAAGTTCCATCCGAATGGTCACCTTACAATCCATTCTCCCACTGCTGGAGAAAGGTGTTTGGATGTGCTCCATAGATCTCAAGGACGCCTATTATCACATCCTGATAGATCAGGCATCCAGGAGACATTTGCGCTTCAGCCTGGGAGACAGTCATTTTCAGTTCTGTGCACTGCCCTTTGGTCTCACCACAGCCCCCAGGGTGTTCACCAAATGTTTGGCGGTCGTGACTGCTCACCTGAGGAGTCTAGGATTCCAGGTGTTTCCGTATCTGGATGACTGGCTCCTAACTGCCACCTCCAGGCATCTACTATTGTAGAACCTACAAGCCACCATATCACTCGGCACTTCCCTTGGAATTACATTCAATTGGCCAAAGTCTGTGTTGCTGCCATCTCAGCGCATAAGGTTCATCGGAGTAGAGATAGACTCAAACCAAATGCGGGTCTATCTTTCTACAGAAAGGATACAGACTATACAGGCTCAAGTCCGAGCCTTGCTTCTCAGATCCAAAGCTCCAGCCAGGATGGTCCTGCAGCTATTAGGTTCTATGTCAGCCACTGTTCTCCTAGTCCCCTTAGCAAGATTGCATATGAGAATTCTCCAGTGGCTCCTATCGACACAGTGGTCCTTTCAGGATCTCCCTCTCAGTCACCTCATACGGATCACGGAAACTTGCAAACGGGACCTTCGCTGGTGGCTGGTGCCCTCCAATCTGGATCAGGGACGACCCTTTGTTCCACCTCCTCCTGTGGCCACTTTGACGACGGACGCCTCCCAGATGGGGTGGGGGGGGGCATTACCTGGGCAGGTCAGTCCAAGGCAAATGGCATTCAGAAGAGAGTCTCCTTCATATCAACATTTTAGAAATGAGGGCGGTGATTCTGTCTCTACAAGCCCTCCACGATTACCTCCCTCAGGGCGTAATTGCCATTCACTCCGACAACATGTCAGTAGTCTGGTATCTGAACAAGCAGGGAGGGACCAGATCCTACCCCCTTTGCAGAGAGGCCATGAGAGTTTGGGAATGGGCAGTGGTGACCAGACGTTTTCTGGTAGCAACTCATATCCCTGGCAAGTCCAACGTGATAGCCGACAGACTAAGCAGGACTATTCTCTCTCCTCACGAGTGGTCTCTGAACGATGCAGTGACAACTCAGATCTTCAGCAGATGGGGAACTCCTTCTTGTGACCTCTTCGCAACCCCGCTGAACGCGAAGTGCAGAAAGTTCTTCTCTCTCACTCCAGCTCCGGGGGAGAGTCCTATGGACGCATTAGCCCATCCTTGGCCCACTGGCTTGCTATACGCCTTCCCTCCAGTTCCCCTCCTTCCCAGAGTGATCCAAAAGGCGTCTCACTTGGGGAGCAAAATGATTTTAGTTGCCCCTTACTGGCCTCGTCAGGTATGGTTCCCCTATCTTCGGAAATATGCACTGGACGGTCCATGGTTCCTGGATCAGATCCCAGACCTATTACTTCATCAGTCGGGACAACTCCATCAGTCCCTTCACACTTTGAAGTTAACAGCTTGGCTCCTCCTCTTCCGACTATAGTCAGGAATCATACTTTAGACCCGGAAGTCATACATATCTTATCATCGGCCCACAAGTCTGCCACTAAGAAATTGTATACTAGCAAATGGAAGAGATTTGCTATTTGGGCTCATCTCCGGGGTCTGGATCCCATTACTATTCCGGTATCAGAAGTCCTGAAATTTCTAACTTCCCTATTCAATCAAGGTTCTTCAGTCTCTACCATCAAGGTCCAGTTGGCAGCTATTTCCAATTTTCATGAATCTATAAACCCACCTTTAATGAGCAACAGATTGTGTAAAACCTTCATGAAAGGTGCTGCGCTTTTACGACCTCCGATTTCTCATCCTGCTCCTCCGTGGGATCTCGATGTGGTATTACGTGCCTTAACCTCCTCCCCCTTCGAACCGGCAGCAACATGTGATTTGAAATTTCTTTCTTGGAAAACTGCCTTTCTGGTCGCAATTACTTCTGCCAGAAGGGTTTCAGAGCTTCAAGCTCTATCTGTAAAACCACCGTACCTGGTTTTTCACAAAGATAGAGTATCCCTCAGGCCTAATCCATCCTTTGTCCCTAAAGTTTGTTCCAGTTTTTGCCTGCAACAGTCATTAGAACTTCCAGTTTTCTTTCCAAAGTACTCAAACAAAGCGGAATACATCTTCCACACATTGGATGTTCACAGGCAATTGCGTTTTTATTTAGACAGGACCCAACAAACAAGGGAAACAGATCAATTGTTTGTGTCCTTTTTGGATAATAAATTGGGCAAAGCCATCACAAAGGTCACTATTGCCAAATGGATCAGGGACTTTATTAGTCAGGCTTATTCCTCTTCTAATAAAGAGCTTACATCCTCTGTCAAAGCTCACTCTACAAGAGCTATGGCTACTTCAATAGCATTCCATTCTAAGCTTGCCATCAGTGACATTTGTGCTGCGGCTATGTGGTCTTCCCCGCACACCTTCATTTCCCACTACAAATTGGATGTGGCATCTCGGGGGCAAGCTTCATTTGGTTCCACAGTGCTCAGGAGTGTTTTCCAGTGAGCCATCCAGGAATTAGGTGCTAGGGACGCTGTCCCATCAGTACAGAATGTAGGCGAGATAGGATCACATAACATCTTTTAGTTATGTACTTACCATAACTTTAGATGTTTGGGATCCATCTCGCCTACATTCCTAATAACCCACCCTCCTTCCCCCTGCCTTGGAGATCAGAAGAGATCGGACGGTCTGAATTCTATTGTTTCATCTTGAAACATCTGGCAATGTTATATAAACAGTTATGTGTGTGTGCATGAATGCGGACAAACAAGATCTGGGGGATTAGTGGTGGTGCATCCTGGGATAGAGAATAGCTCAGCCAATAAGAGGCTTCGCTCTATAGCATAGCGTGCCGAGTCGGAGCCGAGGATCGGCTCCGAGCCCATCAGTACAGAATGTAGGCGAGATGGATCCCAAACATCTAAAGTTATGGTAAGTACATAACTAAAAGTTCTGGCTGCAGCCAGAGAAGAAATGCCTGTGAGAAGCCTGGCTTACCAGCTCTGTAGGAAGAGTGGAAGTGTTAAAATTGGTTTACACCTTCCAGATGCTGTAATACATCTTGGCAGAGCTCTATGTGCGTATATTGTGACACATATGTACCAGATTCTGGTTCAGCTTCTAGTAAAAGGGGTAGGGTGTGAACCAGAGTCAGATGACCAGATGTGATATCATTCTATAGCCAGCATTGAAATGATATTTAGATATTAGTTAGGGATGTCACTTAACTCTCAGCATTCTGTTTGTGAAACCTGACAAAGAAGGACCACTCATCCACATCATCTTGCCTTGCTCTAGTAAGTGAACTAGGGGACAGTAATTATTTAGATCAGTCAGGAAAATATAGTGAGATTAGCTAAGTATTATTTTCCTCTATCTGTGTGAATGTTTCCATTTGTGTTATTGTAACTCTGTTGCTTATTGCAAATAGATATTTAGTATTTTCATGATCTTTTATTATTTATTATTAATTATATTTAAACTTGTTATTGTGGCTGGTCCTTCTGAGAATATTTTAACCTTTGAGAGTACTTATATTTATTTGGTGACACTGTGGCCGCCCCTGAAAGTCTTGCTGTTTGTCAACATTACCATTGGTATTAGTATTCATTTTACTCAGTATAATTGGGTACCCTGGCAAGAGCGTTAGAATAGCTGGCTTCATAGTGTTCTGATGGCAGGATATTTACTTTATAGCCTGTGCAGAGCTACTGAATCTGTGCCAGCCTTTCCCAGGTGTGTGTGTGTGTGTGTGTGTGTGTGTGTGTGTGTGTGTGTGTGTGTGTGTGTGTGTGTGTGTGTGCGTGTGTGTGTGTATTTGAAAATCAGAGCTCAAAAAGGTTGTGCATGTCAGCTACATTGAACAGGGTCACTGAGAGCACTGATTTCACAGAGAGGGTGGTGGAGGACTTAACTTGGAACATCCGGCTAAGGACTTAACTCTATAGGTGTGTCAGTAGGGAGTCGTATTTGGGGCCTGGAGACAGGACGGAAACCCAGCCCCAGGACTGGAGTGTGCTGCCTGTGTGCTCTTAAGGGAAATTGTGCTTGGTGCAGAGAGCTGCATCTGGAAATACTGTGTGTATTTATTTTTGTTCCACGTGAACGTCCCTCAGTCAGTGGTAAGGATTGAGGCTCCTTGATTACTGGCCCAGAGGAAGGATGTCACACATCCCCCTCAGAGCAAAACATGGAGGCAGACAAGCTGTGCAGGACCAAGGCTAACCCTCACAAATGGAAATTGAATTGGGGCGTCTTTCAGGAATTGATCCAGTTGTGGGGAGCAACTCTATTTGCCTCCTTTCAAAACATATAACTGAAAAAAATCTGCCCCGGGATTATTTGCAAACACATCTGGAAAACAGATTTTTTTTCCTTACCATGGGGTCAGGATTTGTATGCCTTTCCACCCTTGCACTGATATCCAAGATAATTCTGAATTTTCAGGAGGACTCCACAACAATCAGTGTGGTGGCACCCTTTTTTCCAGGCAACGTTAGTTCTCCCTTTTTATTGAATTGGCCAGCTGCTATTACTACATGCTTCTTCACAAAATGGACCTACTCATACAGGACATGCGGAGTGTGATATAACCTAGTCTTGGATATATTCAGCTGTCTAGATAATTCAAATCTGATTCATTTTAGGCAGCTCTTTCCTGGGGACATGCAGCAGGTACTAAAGGAGGCAAGAAAACCTGCTCTTAGGAGGTCTTGTATTGAGAAGTGGAAAATATTTTTTTAGTTGTGTTTAGCCAAATATTTTTTTAGTTGTGTTTAGCCAATAGCCAGGGTAATATCAGGGATTATGTACCACTGGTGCTTAAATATGTGTGCGAGCTACTATTCTTTGGCCTCTCTTATTTCTCTCTTGTTCCTCTCTCAAGGTACATCTTTTAGCCATTACAGTACAGTCTGCTAATGGATCCTCCACTTTCTTCTACGTATTTAATGAAACAGTTTTTTAATGGAGTTTTACACCAAAGACCTTTTTATTGGTTAAGAAAGCTCTGTATGTCTCTCTATAATAGTAATGTTTAAATATTTAATTGGCAAATATACTCTGATCTTTATAAAAAAATACAGTGCAGTCCACTGTTGTGTGCTTATTTGCTATGATTAAATATTTTAAAATATGTACAATATTCTAAAAAGTAATACAAATAAAACCTTTAACATATTTAGGGCACATAACCAAATGTTAGTTGAAACAAAGAACATGCAGATTAGTCAAGGCCCAAATTCAGAAACCATTTAAAATGGAGCAAGACAAAGTCCCCTATCTATAATATCTATGTTCCAACTTTAAAATAAACCACAGGGCCACAGCCCTTCCGAGGTAAGGAAAATCTCCACTGTAGTGACCATTAGGTGTTGGCTGAAATTCATCCATCTGCTCAGTAGCCATACTTCAGTTATGGCTTTTGGATAAGTACCATAAAACTGAGCTAGATAAAATAATGTCCAGAGTAAGATATAAGGAAAAGTGGGTTAGTAAATGTTTTCCAGATTAATATCAAATTACATTATTGCAAGTATTGTAAAGGAGAACAGAAATTCCTTTCCTAAGCCAAATAGAGTTTGACCACTTGCCATATTCTGATTTTTTATAAATTAGTTGAGTATTTTATATTTTATTTTGAAATTCTTTACCGTATGGTGTTCACAGTACTAGAAAATAGTCTAAATATGATGTCATTATATAGATGTATATTGGGTTATATGAACTTTGGTGCTTTCTAGTTGTGTGATTAAATATCTCTCCACAAATCCTGGTGCCCTGTTAGAAGTTACAGAAAGTTGCAAAGTAAAGTTGTCTTGTTAAATACAGTGTGAGAATCATGGTCATCATCCTCCCTGCAGATCAGTCACACTGAGATGTCAGCTTTGGTACTGAGCTGATGCATACACAACTCAGGAACAGAACTGCATATTTCTCACCAAGCTTCAGATAAGCATCAGGTGTTTACAAAGAGAGTACAGTACCATATCCACATTCATTGTTCATTTTCACATCTCAAAATGCAGTTGTATGTTTCCTAGAAAAATGATAATTGTATTCATTTTATATGGTATTTCAAGTTATGAAGATTCCACTTGCTCTGACAGATGTACACATATTTGTGATTATGCTGTCTGTTTTTTCTAATTATTTGAATATACAGTGTGGAATATAAAGCTGATCATTCAGGTGTCTTGTCTATTCTGTTTGCCTTCAGACCTAAAAGTTATTGTGATATTCAAAAACTCTTTTAGCATTTCTGTGAATAGTTAAATGCCATAAACCATTATTTTTTGTTGTTGTTTGTTTCACTTAGTTTCATGAAATATGGCTAAGGGTCTAGATACGCTTTTGAAATACATGGAAAATATATAATGTTAAGTTGTCTATCTCGCCTTCATTCTTGCTGGATGGGTTCGGAGCCGACCTCGGCTCCGACTCGGCCACTCTAAAAGCTCGAGAGTTGGTTCCACCGGCTCGAGGCTCCCCTTATATCCCACAATGCTAGGCGTGAGTTACCCCAGATCTCGTTTGCCGCTACAGCATCGAGGTGTTGGTTTTTCTACCGGCTTGTTGGTAAGTGTATTTCTGTTAAATTAGAATACTTAAAACCCTATATTTTTAAGTTTAAATATATTTCCCTTAGTGTAGTGGATTTCTACCCCTGTTTTCCCGAAAATCCCGTTTTTTTCCCCACAAGAACTTTTAAAGTTCTCTCTCGGGCCTTCTGGCCTTTCTCCATCCCCTAGTGGTGTGTGTGTGTTACTCTTAATAAACTTTAGTTAATTGTTTATTTTTGAGTTTAAAAATAAGATTAGTGTAATCAGTGTGTCTGTTTGAGTGTGTGTGATTACACTTTCTTGTTTAGGATGTCTAAAGACACAAAGGTCTCAGGCTTCAAGAAGTGTGATGCGTGCTGTCAGAAAATGTCTCTGACAGACGGTCACACTTCTTGTGTCTACTGCCTGGGTTTGCACCTGCAGGACTCCTGTGCTGTATGCCACGGCTTCAGCCCCAGGGTCCTGCAGGAAAGAAAGAATAAGTTGATCCTAAGGGGTCTACTTAAGCCTGAGGATTCCCTTTCTGTTTCTGGGAAGCCCTCTAAGGCTTCTAGGTCCTCGGCTCCAGCTACTGAGCCGAGACCTAAAGCTACAAAACCTATGTCTGCATCGGCTCCGGCTGGAGCCGATGAGTCTACAGCTTCGTGGTTCCTCGGCTCGGCTGGAGCCGAGGTAGAAATTCCCTTGTCGGCTCCGACCAGACCTTCGGAGCCGACATCTAGGAAGAGATCCAGGTCACCATCCCTTGGCTCCGTTCATTTGGCTCCAGCATCTCCTCTGCTGTCTGAACGGAGCCATAAATCTCACTCCTCTAGGTCATCGAGGCTGTCAGATCATGACCTCCAGAGGGTAGTGAGTCGACTTCTTAAGTCCGAGGCACTGGCCCAAATGCTTCAGAGCCCGACTCATCAGTCGATGCCTGCCCCTGTCCATCAATATATTCCTCCTTCGACTCCGTTGAGCTCGGAGCCGGGGTGTTTCGGAACCGAGACTGTGGTAGCGTCGGAGCCGATACAGGTGTCTTCGGCTCCGTCGTCGGCTCCGATTTCTTCTTTCGAGGATTCTCGGCGCCGGACTTCCCTCGCCGGCTCCGAGGGGTGAGTGGCATTGGACCCTTGTCCGACCCGCTCTTCCTCTCGGAGCTTCGGCTGTAAGTTCGGCTCCGACATCGGCCTCGAGCCATCACTGTCGGTGCCGAGGGAGGTTCTCAGCTTCGGAGCGGGGACCTCTGGCTTTGCCTGACAGGGGTGCGCCGAGGTCATGCGGAGTGTGTTAGAGCCTGGCTCTACTCCACAGTCGGCTCCGTCCGCCCCTCCCCACGGTGCCTCAGGTCAAGTCGACTCACTCCCTCATCCCGGACCGCAGAGAGCCAGCTCCTCAGGAACCCCTGTGGGATTTCATCCTCTTCCGAGGCCTCTCCTGATTTGGCAGAAGAGCCCCTCGGAAGAGGAAGTGTAAGAGGAAACACATTGACTCACCTGAGTCCATCACATCTGACACAGATTTAGATGATTCCGAGGGTTCCTCCCGTTCCCCTTCTGAAGATGTCTCCTTTGCAGACATTCTCGAAATCCTCAAACAGAGCGGAAATTGGCCAGCCCTCAACCCTTCGGAGGATGAATCTGTGTACCTTGAGGCGTTGGCTCGCCCTTCCACCTCCTGGGTGTCTCCCCTTGACCCCTCATGCAGGTGGTAGCTAAAAAGGCATGGATGGCTCCTGATTCAGTGGACCCCACTCCCAGGAGACCCTCAAAATTCATAACGGCACCAGCAGACAAACAGTTCTTGACAAAAGGAGTTTCTGTGGATGCTATGGTGGTAGCTGCTGCCACTAAGAAGGAACTAGCTGATCCTTCAGTACCTGTCCATCCACCTAACAAGGAATCTAGGTCCATGGACAGGTACGGGAAGCGGATGTTCTCGTCAGCGACATTTACTATGCGTTCGCTGAACTACCTGTGCCATTTCACTCATCTTCAAAGGGACTTGATTAAAGAAGCGAGTGACATGTTGAAGGACCCCACAGCTGCGGGTTTTCAAGATAAGATGAACACTCAGCTGGCTACCCTTAACTCCATAACCAACTCCTCCATGCGCCTCCTTTCTTATGCGGCTGATGGAGCGAGTAGGGCCGCAGGGACAGGTGTGGCCTTACGTAGGCATGCCTGGATGCGGCTATGCAATTTTGCGGACTCCTTCAAGACGTCTTTCACTAACTCCCCCTTTGATGGATCATCTCTCTTTGGTCCTCAAGTGAAAGAAACCTTGACTAGGTGCGAGACTGATGGCAAGACTCTTTCTGCCGTCGGAGTCCGTTTTTCTACTCCTTCTAGGCCTTACCCCAAAGGCCAGAAAAGTGGGAAAATGTGGTTCCGTAAACAATCTCAAGGGACTTCGCCTGACGCACAAAGTCGTTTCCCCGCCAGAGGCAGAGGTGGGAATAACAATGGTAGACGTCTCCCTCGAGGCAGGGGGGCTCCGCAGAACCAGGGCAATCGAGAAGCCTTCTCTGATAAGCCCTTTCAGCATCCCTGAGGTGTTGCCCGACTGCCCACCTTCGGAGGCAGTCGGGGGAAGATTGTCACTGTACCCAGAAGCCTGGCTATCCCTGACTCAAGACAAATGGGTACAGTCCATCATTTCCGAAGGCTATTCTATCCCCTTTCTTCACATTCCGAACCAATCAAAAAAATCCCTTCCAGATGTTCCACCCGCTCAAAGCGATCTAACGGTTTTGGAAATTTCAAAACTGCTTGCAAAAAGAGCAATTCAGCCAGTTCCAGCAGACCAGCAAGGATCTGGAATCTACTCAAGGTTCTTTTTAGTTCCAAAGAAAACAGGGGACTGGAGACCAATTTTGGATCTCAGTATCTTGAACAGATCAGTCAAGAAAACAAGATTTCGGATGGTCACGCTGCAATCCATCCTTCCCCTGTTGGGAAAAGGAAACTGGATGTGCTCTATAGACCTTCAGGATGCGTACTATCACATAAAAATGAACAGACGCTCCAGAAGATTCCTCCGCTTCAGGCTGGGAACCAGTCATTTTCAGTTCAGGGCCCTGCCCTTTGGTCTCACCACTGCCCCGGTGTTTACCAAATGCATGGCAGTGGTAGCTTCTCACCTGAGACGACAAGGATTCCAGGTGTTTCCATATTTGGACGACTGGCTCCTCACAGCTCCCACCAAGCATCTCCTTCTGATGGCCAGGGATTACACTTTTCGCATTTGTCAAAAGTTAGGCATTTCAATAAATTGAAAAGTCTGTTTTGTCGCCTTGTCGCTATTACCTTCATAGGCGCAAATCTAGACACAGTAGACATGTCTGCGAGACTAACACATCAGAGAATAACAGACATACACAAACTGGTCTCACTCCTTTTCAACAACAGAATCAAAGCCAGGTTAGTTCTGAAAGTGTTGGGAATTATGGCGGCCATACCTCTGCTTCCATTAGCCAGATTCCACATGCGGATCCTTCAATGGATGCTCTTTACACAATGGTCATACCAGCAACTCCCAATGTCCCACACCATTATGATCACGCAGGCGTGCAGAAATCATCTCATGTGGTAGATGTCTTCCCCTCAGCTCTTGTTGGGAAGACCCTTTGTTCCACCCCCTCCGGTTGCTACTCTGACAACGGACGCCTCCCTGATCGGGTGGGGGGGGCATTATCAGGGCAGGACGGTCCAGGGCACATGGCAACCAAACGAATGCCACTTGCACATAAATGTTCTGGAGATGAGAGCAGTGCTTTTAGCGTTGCAAGCCCTTCAAGACTCTCTTCCCTTGGGAACGATTGCAATCCAGACAGACAATATGTCTGTAGTGTGGTACATCAACAAACAAGGCAGAACCAGGTCCTACCCCCTGTGTCGAGAAGCACTCAGATTGTGGCAATGGGCGATTTCTTCTCAGCGGTTTCTGATAGCAACGCACATCCCTGGGAAGTCCAATCAAATTGCGGACAAGTTGAGCAGAGCTATCCTCATGCCTCACGAGTGGTCTCTGAAAGACTCTGTTGTGAGAGAAATTTTCCTCAAGTGGGGTCAGCCTTGCTGCGATCTTTTTGCTACTCCCCAAAACAGCAAGTGCAGAGAATATTTCACTCTATTCCCTTTACCAGGCCAACCCAGCAGAGACGCTGTAGTCCAAGTTTGGCCCGGGGACTTCTGTATGCATTTCCTCCCTTCCCACTAATCTCTCAAGTGATACAGAAAGCTATCGCTCAGAAGGCCTCATTGATCCTCATTGCTCCTTACTGGCCTCGACAGGTGTGGTTCCCCTTTCTACATCAATTTCTATTGAGCGACCTTGGCATCTGGACCTAGTTCCAGATCTTTTGATCCATCAGTCGGGTCAGTTGCATCGCCCCTCCCCTCTCTGAACCTCACTGCTTGGTTCCTCCAGTTCCAACCTTAGCCAGGCTTCCTCAATTATCTCACTCCGCTCGAGATATTTTGATAGCTTCCCATAAATCTTCCACTCGGAAGATTTATTTGAGTAAGTGGAAACGCTTCACATATTGGGCTCAAGGAAGGGACATAGATCCTTTCACTGCTTCCATCCAAATAGTCCTTGATTTTCTAGCTGAACTCTTCCATGCAGGTTCATCTCCTCTACTCTTAAAGTTCAATTGGCAGCTATTTCTAACTTTCATGTGGGTATTTCTGATTCTGCCTTAATGTCCCACAAGCTTTGCAAAGCCTTTTTGAAAGGAGTTTTTCTTCTCAGACCTCCTATAAGAAATCCTCCTTCTCCTTGGGACCTAAATTTAGTTCTTACTTCTTTGATTCTTCCCCCTTTCGAACCTGCAGTCTCCTGTTCTTTAAATTTGCTATCATGGAAGACTCTCTTTCTGGTAGCTATTACTTCAGCTAGAAGAGTTTCAGAACTTCAAGCACTCAGCTGTCGACCTCCTTATCTATTGTTTCATAAGGACAGGGTATCCTTACGAACTAACCCGTCCTTTTTGCCTAAGGTAGTCTCGACGTCAAATCTAAATCAAAGCATTGACCTCCCTGTCTTTTTTCCAGAATATTCCAATAGATCTGAACAAAAATTACACTGGCTGGATGTTCATCGTCAGTTGAGGTACTATTTGGATAGAACAAAACAATTCAGAAAATCTGACCAGCTGTTTGTCTCCTATGCGGAAGGCAGAAAGGGACTTTCAGTTTCAAAGGTATCATTATCTAGATGGCTAACATCTCTGATTTCCCTTGTATATGAAATTAGACACCAAAAGCTGCCTAATAAACCTAAGGCCCATTCCACCAGAGCTTTGGCTACTTCTTTAGCCTTCCAAGACAAGCTGCCTATTGACACCATTTGTGCAGCGGCTACTTGGGCTACTCCTCACACTTTCATTTCTCATTATAAGTTGGATTTAGCTTCTAGGCATAGAGCTAACTTTGGTTCCACTGTTCTCAAGAGTCTGTTCCGTTAGGCCACCCGGGACAAGGTGCTAGGACGGTCCCATCCAGCAAGAATGAAGGCGAGATAGACAACTTAACATAAAGAAGTTATGTTCTTACCATAACGTTCCATGTTAGTTGTCTTCTTCCCGCCTTCTTCTTGCATCCCACCCTCCTACCCCCTGGCCTGGACAGACCTAGAGGAGTTGTGATTGTGACCTCTCTTTCTACCACCTCTGTACTTTAGGTATATGCTCTGCTGTGCATATTTCCTGGATCAGGATGTAGGTCACCCTTCTCTCCCTTATTTATAGAGGTGGACTTTGTTACTAATTATTCTATTACTATTATAGGCTGGGCCTAGCTTACAAACGAGATCTGAGGTAACTCACACCTAGCATTGTGGGATATAAGGGGAGCCTCGAGCCGGTGGAACCAACTCTCGAGCTTTTAGAGTGGCCGAGTCGGAGCCGAGGTCGGCTCCGAACCCATCCAGCAAGAAGAAGGCGAGAAGAAGACAACTAACATGGAACGTTATGGTAAGAACATAACTTCTTTTTTTGGGATGCGGATCTAACCATATTCCATGAAACTAAATCAAAATAATAATAAAAAAATGTACGCAACAGCTCGTGCTATTTAGAACATCACAGAAGCACTACGCATTTTTGAATATCCCAATGTATTTCTGTATAACATTTTATTTTTATTTTCACATGTTGACACGTTTATATTTCTTAGTTATTCTCAAAGACTTGTGTACAGAAACACATTATCCTCTTGCAGGAAAGTTCACAATAAAATCCTTATCTTATAACCCCAGAACATTTTTCTACACTTGGTTTGTCTGCATGACTGCATCCCCTAAATCCAAGCTACATTGCACTAATCATGCATTTTTAATATTGTCACCTGAACTTTAGGAGCCTGTCTCACTCTAAGAGACCTCTTCATCTTACTCTAAATTTAGACTACATTATAAAACATATCTCCTTAAACAATGCCAATGTAAATGCTTCAGAACAGCTACATGACCTCACTACTTTTACTCCTCCCATACTTTCCTTTAGTAGCTTCATCCTCCTCCTGCTGCTCAGTATTGTCAAATCTATTGGCTTTTATTGTTCCTTGCAAACTCGTTTTTACTTATGAGTTGAATTTAAGATGTTGTAGCTACAGCACTTATTTGTAACTGTCATGAAAATACTAAGTAATTCATTGTTCTCTTTTCTAAGTGAAGACAATATAACTTTTATAGATGAAGATGTCAAAATTGTTTTATGCTCAATTACTTTCTTCTTTTGCTCTTGTTTGTAAAAAATCTTTTGTTTGTTTTTTTTCCGTGATTGTGATTATCCATGTTGTACCTGAAAATGGTCCACTAATATGTGTACTACTTTGTTAAACAAGCGTACTGAATGAATGAATAAATAACTACATAAATAAGTAAATAAATATAATGAGCAAAGATTTTTTGTTAAAACTTAAGTAAAGCTGCTACATTGTCTTTGAGTTGGGAACCAGTTATTTATCTTCTGTCTAGTTATTATAAAATACCAGGTAGAAATACGTAATGCATTATCATTACAAAAAATTATTAAATAATCTCAGGAAATATTGATGTTAAGTTGTCAATCTCGCCTTCATTCTTGCTGGATGGACTCGGCACTTGCTAAGGTCAAGAGTCACTTCCACCAGCTCGAGGCAGCCCCATATCCCATGATGCAAGGTGGAGATTACCCAGATGTTATGTGATGCTATCTCGCCTACATTCTGTACTGATGGGTTCGGAGCCAATCCTCGGCTCCGACTCGGCACGCTATATTATAGAGCGAAGTCTCTTATTGGCTGAGCTATTCTACATCCCAGGATGCACCACCACAGCTTCCCCAGATCTCGTTTGCCGCTTGACAGCAATAGATGTGGTCTCGACTTGGCTGAGCTAAGTACTCTTTACTGACAAATTTTCTGTCAAAATTTTCACCCAAAAAGCTGTTTTAACAGCTACTTATTGTTTTGTGTGGTTTGTTGAAAGTTTGTGTGAATTTATTTTTAGCGTTAGGTTCCCGCTTAAATAGTAGGGGTTTCCTCGCGCTCTACTTCAGGCCGTGTTACAGCCTCCTTTGTTGCTTAAAGTTTTTGTGTGGTATTTGTTCCTCTAACGTCAAGGTCCCGTTTTAGTTAGAGGGGCCTTGCCCTCGTGCTCTTCTAGAGCTGTGTTATAGTTTCAGTCGGTGTCTATTTACTGGCCTATCCTGTTTAAATTAGAGGGATTTGGCATCTCTGTGTGGTTAGTTGTTTTTCCTTAGTCTGGTTTTGGTGTGTGACTTTGTGGTGATGTCGAAGGAACATAGGCCTTCGGGGTTTAAAAAATGTACCAAGTGTGGGTACAAAATGTCAATCACGGATGACCACTCTCTATGTGTTTATTGCTTAGGCCCTAAGCACCTTCAAGAGTCTTGCAGTGTATGCCACGCGTTTTCTTCTCGTGTCCTACAAGAGAGGAAAAACAAATTGATACTGAAGGGGCTTATCACCCCTTCTTTTGAGGAAGCTTTATCTTCTTCCCCCTCTCCCTCCAGGAAGAAGAAGTCTTCGGCTCCTACCAGTCCGTCGGAGCCGACAGCAAAAAAATCAAGGCAGGCTTCTCTGTTGGCTCCACGGACTTCGGAGCCGAGGTCGGAACGGTCTGCCTCGATGCCTCCAGCCTCGACTTCTCTGTCTTCGGAACCGAGCGCTTGAGCATCGAGAGGCGGGTCACCTTCTCCGGCTCCATTGGTTTCGAAGCCGAGAAAGGTCGCTCGCTCAGACTCTTCTACCTCAGTGCCGAAGTCCCCGTCGGCTCCGAGGGAAATTGCTGTGCTGGTGGAATCTCCCTCGGCGCCGATACTACTTGAGACTATTCGGAGCCGGTCCCCCAGTCTTTTGGAACCGGCGGAGAAGTCAACTCGGGCCAGATCGGTCTCTTCTCGGTCTTCGAGGATGTCCGATTCGGATATAGACAGGGTGCTTCAAAGGCTGTTTCAGTCTCCAGTCTTCCAAAAGTTAGTCTCGGCTCCAGCCCAGTCGGCTCTGGAGCCAATTGTCCACCCTGTTGTCTTGGTTCCTCCTCCAACAGCCTCGGCACCGTTGGAGTCGGTGCTGGTGGAGCCGGTGGAGGTTTTCGGGTCGGCTCCGACCCTTACTCCAACCCCGGCCTTCGGGTCGGAGTTTGGTACATGGATCTCCTCGGTCAGCCCCGGGGTTGACACTTCGGGACCGATGGTTTCGGTTCCGAGCCTCCCTCTCGGTGCGTCGGCTGCGGGGGTGCCGTCTACTGTTGTGGCCTCGGGGGTCGGACCTTCCCAGGACTCGGGGGGTCCGGCCTTCAGGGCCATGAGGAGTGCTTTGGCGAAATCTTCCTTGGCTACCTCCACCATCTCTCCGGCACCTTCCCTTGGCATGGAGACTGGTTCCTTTGTAGTCCCCCTGTCTCAAGACAGCGGAGCCCTGGGGCCTGAGGTCACCCCCATTGGGGGTTCCCCCCTTCCTGGAGGTCCTTCCGAGGCTTCTTCGGAGGAACCTCCCAGGAAGAGACAGTGCAAGAGGAAGCACGTCGACTCCCCGGACGAGCCTCTCACCTCGGACACCGACCTTGATGATGCGGAGGGGTCCCCCAAGTCGTCCTCGGATGATGTCTCCTTTGCGGACATCTTAGAAATCCTGAAGCAACGAGGTGACTGGCAGTCCAAACCCCCTTCTGCTGAGGAGTCGGTATTCCTCAAGGCCTTCGGGGCTCAGCCCACCACCTCCTGGGTGTCTCCGCCCTTCGATGAGCTTCTGGATTTGATCTCTCAAAAGGCGTGGGAGCACCCGGATTCTGTGGAACCGGTGCCAGCTCGCCCTAATAAATTTCTTTCAGCCCCCCCCCCCCCCGAAAAGGAATTCCTCTCTAAAGGTGTGGCCGTAGATGCCCTGGTGGTGGCATCTGCTACCCAACAAGATGTGGCAGAGGCATCTACGTCCGTCCATCCTCCTAATTAAGAGTCTAGGAGCATGGATCGGTACGGGAAGCGCACCCTTACTTCAGCAGCCTTTACTTTAAGGTCTCTGAATTATCTGATGCACTTCACCAGACTTCAGAGGAATCTGGTCAAGGAACTTTCAGATACCCTCTCTGGTAACCTACCTGAGCAGTTGGCTCAGACGGTTAGCTCTCAACTGGCTACCTTATCATCATTATCAAACTCGTCCATGAGGCTCATTTCGTATGCAGCCGAGGGGGCGAGTAGAGTGGCGTGAACTGGTGTTGCTCTACGGAGACAAGCCTCGCTCCGCCTGTGTCACTTTGCGGAGGCCTTCAAGTCTTCCTTTGCCGATGCTCCCTTTGATGGGTCCTCTTTGTTTGGACCCAAGGTAAAGGACACCTTGACCCGCTGGGAACAAGAGGGTAAGACTTTGACTGCCGTAGGGGCACGCTTTTCCACTCCCTTCTGGCCTTATCCCAAGGCTAGAAGAGGGGAGAAAATGTGGTTCCGTAAATCCCAAAAGACTTACCCCTCACAGCAGCATGGTTTCCCTTTCTAGAGGCAGAGGAGGGGGAAATTTTTCAGGAAGACGCCGTCCCAGAGGCGGCAGAGGCCCCCGCAACACTGGAGACCGCGAGTCCTTTCGTGGCTCCTCAACCTTCCAGCATCCCTGAAGGATTGCCTGACTGCGCCGCTCCGGAGCCAGTCGGGGGTCGTTTTTCAAGACACCTAAAGGCCTGGGAGAATATCACTCAGGACCGATGGGTGCTCCGAATCATTGCCAGAGGTTACACCATCCCTTTTTCTCAGCCCCCCCCCCCCACCATCCCGGAAAATCCCGGACCCACCACCCAGTCAACGGGATCTCGCAGCCATCGAAATCTTAAAGCTGCTTCAAAAAGGAGTCATCCAACCGGTACCCGAAGACCAGACCGGATTAGGGACTTACTCAAGATTCTTTTTGGTGCCAAAAAAGACCGGGGACATGAGGCCCATCTTGGATCTCAGCAAACTCAACCATTCTGTCAAGAAGTCCAAGTTCCAGATGGTCACCTTACAATCCATTCTCCCGCTGCTAGAGGAAGGTATTTGGATGTGCTCCATAGATCTCCAGGACGCCTATTATCATATCCAGATAGATCAGGCGTCCAGAAGACACTTGCGCTTCAGCCTGGGAGACAGTCATTTCCAGTTCCGTGCACTGCCCTTTGGTCTCACCACAGCCCCCGGGGTGTTCACCAAATGTTTGGCGGTGGTGACTGCTCACCTGAGAAGTCTAGGATTCCAGGTGTTTCCATACCTAGACGACTGGCTCCTAACTGCCACCTCCAGGCGTCTACTCTTACAGAACCTAGCAGCCACTATATCTCTAGGCAACTCCCTAGGAATCACCTTCAATTGTGAAAAGTCTGTGTTGCTGCCATCTCAGCGCATACGGTTTATCGGAGTAGAGATAGACTCAAAGCAAATGTGGGTCTATCTTCCTACAGAGAGGATAGAAATATTACAGTCTCAAGTTCGAGCATTGCTCTTCAGACGCCGAGCCCCAGCAAGGATGGTCCTACAACTGTTGGGTTCCATGTCGGCTACCGTTCTCCTAGTTCCCTTAGCAAGATTGCATATGAGGATTCTCCAGTGGCTCCTGTCAGTCCATTGGTCTTATCAGGATCTCCCTCTCAGTCACCTCATTCTGATCACGGAGACGTGCAAACAGGACCTCCGTTGGTGGCTTCTTTCCTCCAACCTGGATCAGGGGCGACCCTTCGTTCCTCCACCTCCAGTGGCCACTTTGACTAAGGACGCTTCCCAGATGGGGTGGGGGGGACATTACCTGGGCAGGTCAGTCCAAGGCAAGTGGCACCCCGATGAGAGTTCCCTCCACATCAACATACTGGAAATGAGGGCGGTGCTTCTAGCGCTACAAGCACTACACAGTTATCTCCCCCAGGGCATGATTGCCATTCAGTCCGACAACATGTCAGTAGTCTGGTACCTGAACAAGCAGGGAGGGACCAGGTCCTACCCCCTTTGCAGAGAGGCCATGAAAGTATGGGATTGGGCGATTGCAACCAACCGTTTCTTGATAGCAACACACATTCCGGGGAGATCCAGTGTGATAGCCGACAGACTGAGCAGAACTATTCTCTCCCTGCACGAGTGGTCTCTGAACGACAGAGTGGCAACTCAGATTTTCCGAAGATGGGGAACTCCTTGTTCCGACCTCTTTGCAACTCCTCTCAACACGAAATGTCAACAATTCTTCTCTCTCACCCCAGTTCCGGGGGAGTTTCCCAAGGACGCCCTAGTCCAAGCTTGGCCCACTGGCCTACTGTATGCCTTTCCACCAGTTCCCCTTCTTCCCAGGGTGATCCAGAAGGCGATTCACTTGCAGAGCAAGATGATTTTAGTTGCCCCATACTGGCCTCGTCAAGTCTGGCTGCCCTTTCTTCGGAAATACGCACTGGACAGTCCATGGTTCCTGGACCAGGTTCCAGACCTCTTGATCCACCAGTCGGGGCAGCTTCATCAGTCCCTTCACTCGTTGAGGTTAACAGCTTGGCTCCTCCACTTCCGACCATAGTCAGGAACCATGTTTTGGACTTGGAAGTCATACATATCTTGTCCTCGGCCCACAAGACTTCGACTAAAAAAATGTATAATAGCAAATGGAAGAGATTCGCTATTTGGGCCCAACTCCGGGGATTAGATCCCATTACTGCCCCGGTGCCAGAAGTTTTGAAGTTTTTAGCTTCTTTATTCAATCAAGGTTCTTTGGTCTCTACCATCAAGGTTCAATTGGCAGCTATTTCTAATTTTCATGAAAGTATAGACCCACCTTTGATGAGCAATAAGTTGTGTAAAGCCTTCATGAAAGGTGCTGGGCTGCTACGACCTCCGATTTCTCATCCCGCTCCACTGTGGGATCTTAATTTCATGGTAGGTGCTTTGACCTCTTCCCCCTTCGAACTGGCAGCAACTTGTGACTTGAAATTTCTTTCTTGGAAGACTGCTTTTTTGGTGGCAATTACATCAGCCAGAAGAGTTTCGGAACTTCAAGCCCTATGTGTCAAACCACCGAACCTGGTTTTTCACAAGGATAGAGTATCCCTCAGGCCTAATCCATCCTTTGTTCCCAAGGTTTGTTCTAGTTTTTGTCTTCAACAGTCATTGGAACTTCCAGTTTTCTTCCCAAACTACTCAGACAGAGCGGAATACATCTTCCACTCATTGGATGTTCACAGACAATTGCGTTTCTATTTAGATAGGATGCACCAAACACGGAAAACAGATCAGTTGTTTGTGTCCTTTTCAGACAATAAATTGGGCAAAGCCATCACGAAGGTCACTATTGCCAAGTGGATCAGGGACTGTATCAGCCATACTTACTTCCTTTCTAATAAAGAACTTACAAACTCAGTGAAAGCTCATTCTACAAGGGCTATGGCTACTTCGACAGCCTTTCATTCTAAGCTTGCCATTAGTGACATTTGTGCTGCGGCTACATGGTCCTCTCCTCACACATTTATTTCTCATTACAAATTGGACGTGGCATCTCGGGGGCGAGCTTCCTTCGGTTCCACAGTTCTCAGGAGTGTTTTCCAGTGAGCCACCCAGCTGTCCCATCAGTACAGAATGTAGGCGAGATAGGATCACATAACATCTTTCAGTTATGTACTTACCATAACTTTAGATGTTTGGGATCCATCTCGCCTACATTCCTAATAACCCACCCTCCTTCCCCCTGCCTTGGAGATCAGAAGAGACCGGACGGTTCAAGTTTAGCTGTTTCATCTTGAAACACCTGGCAATATTATATCAACAGTCTATGTGTGTGTGCATGTGTGCGGACAAACAAGATCTGGGGAAGCTGTGGTGGTGCATCCTGGGATGTAGAATAGCTCAGCCAATAAGAGACTTCGCTCTATAGTATAGCGTGCCGAGTCGAACCCATCAGTACAGAATGTAGGCGAGATGGATCCCAAACATCTAAAGTTATGGTAAGTACATAACTAAAAGATCTCGTTTGCCGCTTCGCTCATGAGGTAACTTTTTACCAGCTCCTGGTAAGTGAATTTTTTCTACCTATTTTTCTGAGACTTTAGTCCACCCTAGTACTTTATATTTATATATATATATTACTTTATTAACTCCTGATTCTCTTAGCCCTATTCCCGTTAGTGTCCCATTCCCTTTATTTATATTTTTGCTAGTCGGGCCTTAGGTCTTTACCCCTCCTATATTTTTCCTGTCAGGGTTTGTTTGGGTGTGTCTGTGTGTTTTTTCCCTGTACTTGGTTTTGTTAATTTAGTTTAATTTTTGGACTGACTGTGTAGTGTGTGTGTGTTAGGTACTCAGTCATGTCTAAATAAGCTAGGGACTCAGGCTTCAAGAAGTGTGACTCGTGCTGTCAGAAGATGTCTCTGACAGACGGTCAAACTTCTTGTATTTATTGCCTGGGACCTCTACACCTGCAGGACTCCTGTGCTATTTGTCACTCCTTCAGCCAGAGAGTCCTGCAGGAACGTAGAAATAAACTTATTCTCAGGGGCTCCATCCAGATCCAGATCTCCGTCGCTGGAGTCTATTCATTCTGCTCCGGCCTCTACCTTACTTTCGGAGCGGAGCCATCGGAGCCGATCCTCAAGGTCTTCCAGACTCTCAGACCATGACTTGGAGAGGGTGGTGAGTAGACTGCTGAAATCACAGGCACTGGCCCAGACACTTCATAGCCCGTCTCAGCAGACGACCGCTATTCCACACCCTCCAGAAATTCCTTCTTCGACTCTCCTTCAGAGCTCGGAGCCGGAGCTTATTGGAACTGTGACTGTTGGTGCTTCGGAGCCGATACCACTCCTTTCGGCTCCGTCGTCTTCGACTCCTATCTCCTCCTTGAGACCGTCCTTGGAGGGATCTGGTCGTCGGGCTTCCCTTGTCGGTTCCGAGGGGGTGAGTGGCATCGGACTCTTGTCCGACCCCGTTCTCCCCCTCGGAGCTTTGGCTTTGGTAAGCTCGGCACTGACATCTGCTTCGGAGCCTTCCCTTTCGGTGGGGCCGGGGATTCCTGTTTCCTCGGAGTGGGAGCTCTCGGTCCTCCCTGGGAGGGGAGCCTTCGAGGTGATGAGGAGTGTACTAGCCCCCGAGCTGAGTCAACAGTCAGTCCCTTTAGCTCCTCCCTCTTCAGTGCCTGTAGATATCTCTTCCCACTCTCTTGCTCCCGGACCCAGAGATCCATCGCCCCAGGTTTCCCCATTGGGAATACCTTCCTCTTCCGAGGTTTCTCCTGATCCTTCAGGGGAACCCCCACGTAAGAGGACTTGCAAGAAGAAGCATTTAGACTCCCCTGAGTCTACGACATCAGATACCGACTTAGATGAGTCGGAGGGGTCCCCAAGATCCCCCTCTGAGGATGTCTCCTTTTCAGACATTCTTGAACTCCTGAAACACAGGGGGAACTGGCCCTCCATTAACCCCTCCAAGGATGAGTCGGTATACCTAGAGGCTTTTGGATCTCAACCCTCCAACTCCTGGGTTTCTCCACCTTTCGACCCCCTCATGGACGTGATAGCTCGAAAGGCGTGGGCATCTCCTGATTCTGTGGAACCAGTCCCCAGGAGGCCTTCTAAATTTATCATGGCCCCCACTGAAAAACAGTTTCTCACCAAAGGTGTCCCAGTTGATGCCATGGTGGTGGCGGCCGCCACCAAAAAGGAACTTGCAGATCCTTCCGTACCAGTCCATCCTCCTAACAAGGAGTCTAGGACCATGGACAGGTATGGTAAGCGGATGTTTTCCTCAGCGACCTTTGCTATGCGTTCGCTGAATTATCTATATCACTTCACCCGACTTCAAAGAGATATCCTCAAGGAATTGGGTGAGGTGGTACAGGATCCGTCAGCTGCTGGGGCTCAAGAGAAGATTGCCTCTCAGCTGTGAATCCTAAATTCCATAACTAACTCCTCTATGCGGCTCATTTCTTATGCAGCCGATGGAGCGAGTAGAGCTGCAGGCACAGGAGTGGCTCTCAGACGTCAGTCCTGGATGCGACTTTGCAATTTTGCAGACCCCTTTAAGGCGTCCTTCGCAAACTCTCCCTTCGATGGGACAACTTTGTTTGGACCTCAGGTGAAGGACACTTTGACCAGGTGCGAGCAAGACGGCAAGACTCTTTCTGCCGTAGGAGTCCGTTTCTCCACCCCTTCAAGGCCTTACCCCAAAGGTCAGAAGGGAAGGAAAATGTGGTTCCGAAAATCTCAAAGAATCACGCCTGACGCACGTGGTCAGTTTACCCCCAGAGGCAGAGGGGGTAATAACAACAGATGCCGCCCTAAGGGCAGAGGGGGTCCGCAGAACCAGGGCAGCAGAGAGCCTCTCTCTGACAAGCCCTTCCAGCATCCCTGAAGTGTTTCCCGACTGCCCACCCTTGGAGGCAGTCAGGGGGAGATTGTCACTGTACCCAGAAGCCTGGCTTTCCCTTTCTCAAGACAAATGGGTACAGTCGATCATATCCGAGGGTTACAAAATACCTTTCGAGAAAAGCCCCTTCCCTCAAAAAGGATCCCTTCCAGACGTTCCACCCGGTCTAAGGGAAATTGCAAAGCTAGAGGTTTCAAAACTTCTAGAGAAAAGGGCCATCCAGCCAGTTCCAGCAGGCCATTTAGAATCCGGAATCTACTCAAGGTTCTTTTTGGTCCCCAAAAAGACGGGAGACTGGAGACCAATATTAGACCTCAGCAGACTAAACAAGTCTGTCAAAGACGAGTTTTCGGATGGTCACACTTCAATCGATTTTGCCCTTTCTGGACAAAGACAACTGGATGTGCTCTATAGACCTTCAGGATGCGTACTATCACATAAAAATCCACAGACGCTCCAGAAGGTTTCTCTGCTTTCGGCTGGGGACCAGTCATTTTCAATTCAGAGCCCTGCCCTTTGGTCTCACCACAGCCCCCAGAGTGTTCACCAAATGCATGACAGTGGTCACGGCTCACCTGAGACGTCAGGGATTCCAGGTGTTTCTGTACCTAGACGACTGGCTCCTCACAGCCACCACCAGGCATCAACTTCTCCAGGCCAGGGATTACACTCTACGTCTCTGCAGCCAGTTACGGATTTCTGTCAGCTTTGAAAAGTCTTCCTTATCGCCTTGCCAATCTATTACCTTTATAGGCGCAGATCTAGACACTACTCGGATGTCAGCAAATCTAACAAATCAAAGAATCCTGGAAATCCAAAATCATGTTCGGATCATCCTATTCAGCAAAAAGGTACAAGCCAGGTTGGTCCTGAAAGTGTTAGGCCTAATGGCAGCTGCCATCACACTTCTTCCTCTGGCCCGCTTTTACATGCGTCTCCTACAGTGGATGTTGTTTACCCAATGGTCCTTCCAACAGTTGCCCATGCGTCACAAGATCCTTGTCACACAGATCTTCAAGAGCCATCTATCCTGGTGGATTTCTTCCCCCCTAGTCCATCAGGGCAGACCATTTGTCCCCCCGGCCCCGGTAGCCACGGTCACTTCGGATGCCTCCCTGATCGGGTGGGGGGGGGCATTATCAGGGCAGGATGGTCCATGGCACGTGGCAACCGTTCGAATACCACCTGCATATAAATGTCCTAGAGATGAGAGCAGTGCTTTTAACATTGCAAGCCCTCAACGACTTTCTTCCTTTAGGAACTATCGCAGTTCACACGGACAACATGTCCGTAGTATGGTATATCAACAAACACGGCGGGACCAAGTCCTACCCTCTGTGTCGAGAAGCTCTCAGACTTTGGCAATGGGCGATCTCCTCTCAGCGGTTTCTGATAGCAACGCATATCCCCGGGAAAACCAACATCATAGCGGACAGGTTGAGCAGAGCTATACTCATGCCTCACGAGTGGTCTCTCAAACAATCTATAGCGGAAGAGATTTTTCAGAAGTGGGGCCCTCCTTGCTGTGACCTTTTTGCTACACTCCAAAACAGCAAATGCCCAGACTTCTTCTCTCTCTTTCCACTTCCAGGCCATCCCCCCAGAGACGCTCTAACCCAGGATTGGCCCCGGGGACTTCTTTATGCTTTTCCCCCTTTTCCGTTGATTCCTGAAGTGCTTCAGAAAGCTACTGACTTGAGAGCCAAGTTGATTCTCATTGCGCCTTACTGGCCTCAACAAATTTGGTTCCCGTTCCTTCATCGACATCTCTTAGTGCAGCCTTGGCATCTGGACCCAGTTCCAGATCTTCTGACCCACCAGTCGGGACAACTGCACCGGTCCATTCGTTCCCTCAACCTCACTGCTTGGTTGCTCCACTTCCTTCCTTAGCCAGGCTTCCTATGATCTCTAATCCCATTAGGGATATCATAGTAGCTTCTCTAAAGTCCTCTACCAGAAGGATTTACTCTAGCAAATGGCAACGTTTTTCCTTTTAGGCAAGGTCTAAGAACATAGATCACTTTACTGCCCCTATTCAGTCAGTTTTGGACTTCCTAGCTGAAATTTTTCACTCTGGTTCTTCTTCTTCCACAGTTAAAGTCCAGCTGGCAGCAATCTCGAATTTTCATGTCGGATTTGCAGACCAGAACATTATGTCTCACAAACTTTGCAAAGCCCTTCTCAGAGGGATCTTCCTACTTAAATCCCCTGTTAGGGATCCTCCACCGCAGTGGGATCTAAATTTAGTGCTGGCATCCTTAATACTTCCCCCTTTTGAACCGGCTGCTACATGCTCGTTAAAATTTCTCTCTTGGAAGACACTCTTTCTAGTTACTATTACTTCGGCTAGAAGGGTGTCTGAACTTCATTCTCTCTGTGTTCGTCCCCCTTACTTGGTCTTCCACAAGGATAGAGTATCTTTGAGAACTAATCCGTCCTTTTTGCCCAAGGTTGTTTCTAAGACAAATTTAAACCAATCTATTGATCTTCCAGTATTTTTTCCCAATTATTCTGACAGGGCGGAACAAAAATTGCATTGCCTAGATGTTCATCGCCAACTCAGATATTACTTGGACAGAACAAAGCAATCTAGAAAGTCTGATCAGCTTTTTCTTTCGTATGCTGAAAATAAGAAAAGTCTCCCTGTTTCTAAGGTGACCTTATCCAGATGGCTGTCTTCCACTATTTCTTATATTTATCAGCTTAGGGGCAAACAGCTGATCTCAATACCAAAAGCACATTCTACCAGAGGCCTAGCCACATCTACAGCCTTTCAGGCTAGACTACCCTTAGACACTATTTGTGCAGCAGCCACTTGGGCCACCCCTCATACCTTCATCTCACATTACAAATTGGATTTGGCCTCCAGGGACAGGGCGAGTTTTGGTTCCACAGTTCTCAAGAGTCTGTTCCATTGAGCCACCCAGGATAGAGGTGCTAGGGACGCGGTCCCATCCAGCAAGAATGAAGGCAAGATTGACAACTTAACATTTATAAGTTATGTACCTACCATAACGTTCCATGTTAGTTGTCTTCTCTCGCCTTCTTTCTTGCGTCCCTCCTGTCCCCCTAGCCTGGACAGACCTTGAACTATCCTCTTCTCTGGGAGATTTCTCCCTTGGACACCAGTTAGCTCTGCACTTAGTTACCTGGGTTCCCCTTACAGTTTTTTCTCAGGTTAGTTGTTCTTCTTCCCTTGGGGGAAGATAGTAGGTATTTTTTCCTCTAGCTACCAAACGAGATCTGGATAATCTCCGCCTTGCATCATGGGATATGGGACTGCCTCGAGCTGGTGGAAGTGACTCTTGAGCTTAGCAAGTGCCGAGTCGGAGCCGAGGATCGGCTCCGAACCCATCCAGCAAGAAAGAAGGTGAGAGAAGACAACTAACATGGAACGTTATGGTAGGTACACACAGGACAAGTTCAAATGATTTATTATGAAAATGGTTTATTTTTTTACAGCTTGAGGTTCAGGCTCCACCGGGCGTGACAGTTGGGTATGTTGCCCAGCAGTGGCACCCTTGTTTGCCCAAATTTTCCATTCAGAATGAGAGAAAGGAGGACATGCTGAAAATTACTGGTCCATGTGTTGTATGCAGTTGCTGCTCTGATATTGATTTTGAGGTAAGATGGATCCTTTCAAGAAAGTTGAATATACATCTAAAACATCATGTTTATTTTTTTCATTATAATTTACCATTCTGACTGACTGAACATGCTTGGATCACTTTACAAAAATATGTTTGCGTCTAAGCTAAAATACAAAGTTTACTAAATGTTCTGCTACTTTTCTTAAAATCACTTTTCCTGACTGTGCTATGAGTTGCAAATCAGTTCATTTAAATCTAGATGTAGTCATTTGTGTTCAAAGGATACTATACAAGAAGTATATCTCTAATCTAGTAGATACAAAGTAGCCAGTGTGGTATTTGTAAAATATTACACATTTCTTCACTGTGAAATAAATTGGGATGATAAAAGAGCAAATTACTTGGCCATTTTACTGATCTGCATAGTTTGTGCGAAGTTACACGTATTTACTTTTTACTCATCTGCTCATCATTGACTGTGTTACTCTTTTATAATTTCCCACATTTCACAGCACAGGCCTTTTTTCCAAATTATATATGTATGTTTAGGATGCCTTTGTCAACAAAACATAACAGCAAATCACGTTTTTTGCATTTGCTTCTAATTAATTCCTCAAAGGGGCCATCATGTAGGAACCAGATCATAGATAGACTATTATGGTGCCTTCAGTATACTGCTGTGCTATCCAAATGATTTAGTTGAGCATTTTGATGTTAAACTTATATGATAAAGATTAGCCCACAATGGCCAAATGTTCACTTCAAAGTCTTTCTTATGGCTTTCTGAAAGTGTTATAGTTTGTGGCCTTCTGTGTTTTAGATTGGTCATCTTCTTGGGAAGCTACTGACCATATGTATTCTGAAAGTTTTTGACATGGTTACTTGTGTTTTCTCTGGGTACTTCTGTTTCTTACCTTCTCCCAGAGGCATAATGTATAATATGTCTAGCCATTCCAAACTGTGCTTTGGTGTATATGGTACATCTCTCTCCCTGAGTTCCTCTGTAATATGATCCTTTGCGTCACTGGAATTTATCCCAGTTAACAAAATGAAATAGATATTGAGCTAAACTAGTAAAAATCAGAATCTTATCCTTTACTTCTGCATTTGGCTGACTGTGGAATGTGACTTAGATAACTTCTAATTTTTAAATAAATTCTATTTTTTTCCCCATAGATGATATCAGAAGTAAAAAAAAATACTCAGTTTCTAGCTGTAGATCTGACAGCAATCATATTTTGATATCTGCTGCTAATATCGGTATCAAAGGTATACTCATTGTGAAGCAGTGAAGCGTTTGTGCTAGCAATTTGTAATAAGTGAGGTAGTGGTGATTGCTTGCGCAGTTTCCTCTTTAGATAAAGCACAAATGCTTGATATTAAGTTGTCTATCTCGCCTTTATTCTTGCTGGTTGGGGTTCGGAGCCGATCCTCGGCTCCGACTCGGCCATCTTCAATAGCTCGACAGCTGTTTACTGGCTCGAGGCTACCCCATATCCCATGATGCCTGGCGCTAGCTACCCAGATCTCGTTTGCCGCTTCAGACTGTGAGGTTGTCTTACTGGCTCAGGCTCGTATGCTTTATTGTATTTTTACTAATTTTACTAAAGTTTTTTCTTTATAGTGTACCTAATTACTTAGTTGTACTATTCCCCAAGCTAGATTCCCTACATAGCATTTATCCCTCTTGTTTTTCTTGAAAACTCATTTTATTTAGAGAGTTTTCCCCACACTTCCCCCTCCCTTCCTTTAGTGGTAGGGTAGCCATTTAAGTTAGAGGCTAACCCTTTTCGTTTTATTCTAGTTGTAAAAAATATATATATATATATATATATATATATATATATATATATATATATATATATATATAAAACATATAGATCGTTTTTAGGTAGTGTCAGTAGTAGTAGACTTACTAAGTTTTTTGTTAGTGTGTGTGAGCTGTATAATTTAGTTAGTTATACCTGCTAACTTGCTTTTTGGCTTGTGTGTGTGTGTGTATTTTCTCCTTGGGGTGTGTGTGTGGTAATATGTCCAAGGATACTAAAGTGTCTGGATTCAAGAAGTGTAACTCATGCTGTCAGAAGATGTCTCTGACAGATGGTCACACTTTTTGTGTCTACTGTCTGGGCTCGGTGCACCTGCAGGACTCTTGTTCGGTCTGTCATGCTTTCAGCCCAAGGGTCCTGCAGGAGCGCAGAAATAAGTTAATCCTTCGGGGTTTGCTGAAGCCACAGGATTCACCGGCTTAGACTCAGCCTGCGAAATCCACCAAGCCACCCAAGTCTTCGGCTCCAAGTTCTGAGCTGTCGTTGGGTGAAGCAGCACCATCCTCCTCAGCTCCGGCTGGAGCCGATGTGCCTCCCTCATAGTTGGCTCCAACAAGAACTTCAGAGCCATCCGTGAGTCGAAAAAGATCTAGGTCTCCCTCCTTGGAGTTGATACGCACTGCTCTACGGTCACCTCTGCTCCAGTCGGAGCGCAGTCATAAGTCCTCTCACTCCTCTCGGCCCTCCAGACTTTTAGATCATGATTTGGAGAGAGTGGTCAGCAGGTTGCTGAAATCGCAGGCCCTAGCAAAAATGTTGTCCAGCCCCCCTCATCAGGTGTCGGCTCCGTCCACTTCTGCAAATATTCCTCCTCCGACTCCTCCTTGAGTTCGGAGCCGGAGTTCGTTGGGGTTCGAGTCGTGGAATAGTTGGCTCCGATACCATCTCCTTCGGTTCCGTCGTCGGCTCCGACCCCATCCTTGGTCCCATCCTTGGAGGGATCTGGGCGCTGGGACTCCCTCGTCAGCTCCCAGGGGGCGAGTGGCATCGGACCCTTGTCCGACCCTGACCTCCCTCTCGGAGCTTCGGCGCAGGTGAGCTCGGCTCCTACATTGGCTTCGGAGCCGTCCCCCTTGGTGCGGAGAGGGATTCTGATTTCTTCGGAACCAAAGTCTTCTCTGCGTCCGGACAGGGACGCCTTTGAAGTCATGAGGAGTGTACTGGCCTCTGAGCCAGTCCCATGATCAACCCCATCGGCTCCTCCCCCTATGGTGCCTGTGTCTGCATCTGCCCCTCCTCCTGACCCCAAGCGTGGGGAACCAGCGCTCCAGGGCATCCCTTTGGGTGTTTCCTTCCTCTTCCAAAGATCACTCAGAGGAGCCACCTCATAATAGGAAGTGCAGGAGGAAGCACGTTGACTTCCCTGAGTCTGTCACATCAGATACCGACTTAGAGGATTCGGAAGGGTCCCCGAGATCCCCCTCTGAAGATGTCTCCTTCTCAGTCATCCTTGAAATCCTTAAGCAGAGGGGAAACTGGAATACCCTAGCCCCTTCCGAGGATGAGTCGGTATTTCTGGACGCGTTTGGTTCCCGACCCTCCACCTCCTGGGTGTCTCCGCCTTTCGACCCACTTATGTCTGTGGTGGCTCGGAAGGCGTGGTCAGCTCCAGACACAGTGGAACCAACCCCCAGGAGACCTGCTAAATTTATAACTGCACCTCAAGACAAATTTTATCTAAGGGCGTACCTGTTGATGCCATGGTGGTAGCAGCAGCCACAAAGAAGGAGTTGGCAGAAACTTCGTCATCTGTCCATCCTCCTAACAAGGAGTCTAGGACTATGGACAGATATGGGAAGCGAATGTTTGCTTCAGCGACCTTCTCGATGAAGTCTCTGAATTATTTGAGCCATTTCACCCACCTTCAGTGGGATCTCCTTAAAGAACTTGGAGATACCCTCCAAGATCCATCAGCTGTGTGGGGCTCAAGCTAAGGTGGCCTCCCAGCTGGCGACTCTGAATTCAGTTGTTAACTCCTCCATGAGGCTCATTTCTTATGCAGCTGAAGGTGCGAGTAGAGCCGCAGGCACAGGTGTCGCCCTTAGGAGGCACGCATGGATGCGGCTATGTAATTTTGCAGAACCCTTCAGAGCGTCTTTCACCGATACCCCCTTTGATGGCTCCGCTCTCTTTGGACCATAGGTGAAGGACACACTAACCAGGTGTGAACAGGAAGGCAAGACTCTCTCTGCCGTGGGAGTCCGTTTTTCCACTCCTTCCTGACCATACCCCAAGGGTCAGAAGAGTGGAAAAGTGTGGTTCCGTAAATCTCAGGAAGCCTTGCCTGACACACTCCCCTCCAGGGACAGAGGAGGGAACAATAACAGACGCTGCCCTCGGGGCAGGGGGGTCCGCAGTACCAGGGCAGCAGAGAATCCTTCTCTGAGAAGCCCTTTCAGCATCCCTGAAGGGTTGCCCGGCTGCCCGCCTCTGGAGGCAGTCGGGGGAAGACTTTCGCTGTACCCCAAAGCCTGGCAGAATCTAACTCAAGACAAGTGGGTACAGTCAGTCATATCCAGAGTTTGCAGAATTACCTTTGCTCAACCCCCGTTATCGTCAAATAAGTCCCTTCCAGATGTTCCACTCAATCTAAGGGACCAAGCAGCCAAAGAAATTTCAAAGCTGCTACACAAAAGGGTCATCCAGGAAGTCCCAGCAGACCAGATCGGATCCGGAACTTACTCAAGGTTCTTTTTGTTACCAAAAAAGACAGGGGACTGGAGACCCATTCTGGATCTCAGCAGACTAAACAGGTCTGTACAAAGAACAAAGTTTCGGATGGTCATGCTACAGTCCATTGTACCCTTCCTGGGTCAGGACAATTGGATGTGCTCTATAGATCTTCAGGATGCATACTACCACATCAAAATGCACAGGTGCTCCAGAAGATACCTTAGCTTCTGGCTGGGAGCCAGTCATTATCAGTTCAGAGCTGTGCCCTTCGGTCTCACCACAGCCCCCAGGGTGTTCACCAAATGCATGGCAGTGGCTACGGCTCACCTGAGACGTCAGGGATTCCAGGTGTTTCCAGATCTAGACGACTGGCTCCTCACTGCTTCCACCAGGCATCACCTCATGCAAGCCAGGGACTGCACTATCAAAACTTGCTCCAGGCTAGGTATCACAATAAATTTAGAAAAATCTGCATTGTTGCCCTGTCAGCATATCACTTATATAGGCGCAAATCTAAATACCAGGAACATGTTTGCGAACCTTCCACCAGACAGGGTATCACTAATTCGCCAACAAGTACAGATTTTATTAACATGCAAAAACGATTCAAGTCAGGTTTGTCCTCCGAACACTGGGTTCCATGGCATCAGCAATTCTTTTTGTCCCCCTGGCCCGCTTTCACATGAGAATCCTCCAGTGGCCTCTATTCACACAGTGGTCCTTACAACAGCTTCCCATATCTCACAAGATTATGATCACAGAAGCATGCAAGAAGCACCTCTCTTGGTGGATGGTCTCCCCATCAGTGTCCCAGGGCAGACCATTTGTGCTACCCCCTCCAGTCACCACAGTGACTACGGATGCCTCCCTGATAGGGGGGGGGGCATTATCAGGGCAGGACAGTCCAAGGCACCTGGCAGCCTCACAAGTACCATTTGCATATAAATGTCTTGGAGATGAGAGCCGTGCTTTTAGTGTTGCAAGCCCTTCAGGACTCTCTCCTTCCCGGGACCATTGCAATTCAAACGGACAATATGTCAGTGGTGTGGTACGTCAACAAGCAGGGCGGAACCAGGTCCTATCCTCTATGTCAAGAAGCACTCAGACTCTGGCAGTGGGCGATCTCTTCCCAACGTTTTCTGATCGCAACGCACATCCCTGGGAGTTCCAGCATCATCGCAGACAGGCTCAGCAGAGCAATTCTCATGCCTCACGAGTGGTCTCTGAATCAGGTAATTGTGGAACAAATCTTTTGCAAATGGGGTCAGCCTTGTTACGACCTGTTCGTCACACCTTTCAACAGCAAGTGCAGCAATTTCTTCCCCCTTCTTCCACTTCCAGGCCACTCCCCCAGAGATGGTCTAGTCTATGATTGGCCTCAGGGACTTCTTTACGCCTTTCCTCCGTTTCCCCTAATACCCAAACTCATACAGAGAGCAACTGCATTGAGTTGCAAAATGATCCTCATTGCCCCTTACTGGTCTCAACAGATATGGTTCCCATTCCTGCATCATTATCTTCTTGAGCAGCCTTGGATTCTGGATCCTATTCCAGATCTACTGATTCATCAGTCGGGCAGACTGCATCGATCCCTTCAAACACTCCAGCTCACAGCTTGGTTGCTCCACTTTCAACCTTAGCCAGGCTTCCTAATATTTCCTCCTCTGTGCGGGAAATTATTATCTCATCGCACAAATCCACAACTAGGAAAACTTACGCTAGCAAGTGGAAATGTTTTTCTTGCTGGGCAGAGGCTAAGAATATAGATCCCTTTTCAGCCCCTGTCCACGAGATTCTTGAATTTTTAGCGGTACTCTTTCATTCTGGTTCCGCTTCTGCTACAATTAGGGTTCAGTTAGCTGCCATTTCGAATTTTCACATTGGGTTGTCTTCTAATAACATCATGTCTCTCAAGCTGTGTAAAGCCTTCCTCAAAGGAACCACTCTGCTCAGGCCCCCAGTGAGGGATCCCCCACCTCTGTGGGATCTAAACTTGGTGCTAGCTTCCCTAATCTTGCCGCCTTTTGAACCTGCAGCATCTTGCTCCATTAAGTTTTTATCCTGGAAGACTCTCTTTCTGGTAGCCATTACTTCTGCCAGATGTTTTTCGGAGCTTCAGGCTCTATGTATTCGTCCCCCATACTTAGTTTTCCATAATGATAGGGTCGCTCTAAGGACCAATCCTTCCTTCCTTCCTAAGGTCTGTACACAAAATAATTTGAATCAGTCCATAGACCTTCCTGTGTTCTTTCCTAATCACACCAGTAACATAAAATATAAATTGCACCAGTTGGATGTTCACAGACAGCTGCGTTTTTATTTGCATAGGTCAAAAGACATCAGGAAGTCGGACCAACTCTTCCTTTCCTATGCTGAGGGCAGACAGGGCCTTCCAGTCTCAAAGGTAACATTATCTAGATGGTTGTCTCACATTATTTCATTCATTTACCAGCTGAGAAACAAGAAATTATCTACCAAACCTAAAGGCCAATCACTAGGACATTGGCTACCTCAGTGGCCTTCCAATCTAGGTTGCCCATGGAATATGTCTGTGCAGCTGCTACGTGGGCTAACCCACATACCTTCATTTCTCATTACAAATTAGATATTGCTTCCAGGAACAGGGCTGATTTTGGTTCCACTGTTCTGAAGAGTCTGTTCCATTGAGCCACCCAGGATAGTAGGTGCTAGGGACGCTGTCCCAACCAGCAAGAATGAAAGCGAGATAGACAACTTAACATAAAGAAGTTATGTACCTACCATAACGTTCCATGTTAGTTGTCTTCTTCTCGCCTTCTTTCTTGCATTCCACCCTCCATCCCCCTATCCTAATGGATCGAGAGGAGCTCCCTTATTCCGATTTCATTGCCTGAACCTTCTCTGGTTGTCCTTTCTGCTTAGATAGATTCATAGTTACATCCATGGGGCTACTAGGCAGAATTCTTCCTTGGTTATGTCTAGAATAGCTTTTTCAAACGATATCTGGGTAGCTAGCGCCAGGCATCATGGGATATGGGGTAGCCTTGAGCCAATAAACAGCTCTCGAGCTATTGAAGATGGCTGAGTCGGAGGCCGCCACTCCTTCCTGACCAACCCCAAGGGTCAGAAGAGTGCGAAGAAGACAACTAACATGGAACGTTATGGCAGGTACATAACTTCTTTTTCCATGCTAAGGCGAAATCTCTAATTAGACCTTTCCTTGCAGGGAGTTTCTTCTTGTGAGTTTCATATTTTTGTTTAAAGACAGTAGTTAGCTGCATCACCTGCTACAAGACAAGTGGGTACAGACAGTCATATCCAGAGTTTGCAGAATTACCTTTGCTCAACCCCTTGATGCACATAAGTTTGCTGTTCCACTCAATCCATCCAAGCACCCAGCTGCTACACAAGGTCATCCATCCCAGCAACCATATATACATCTGTGACAACCTACCACTGCTAAACAATATGTGACGTGGATATCCCACCTCTGGGCCAGTAATCAAGGAGCATCAACCCTCACCACTGACACCTGTGGAGGGATGTTCACTGTGAGGATAACAGGTACACACACAGTATTTCCAGATGCAGCTCTCTGGCTTGAGTCATTATCAGTTCAGAGCTCACTTAAGACCACAGCCCCCAGGGACCAAATGCAGTCAGTGGCTACGGCTCACCTGAGACGCCAGGGATTCCAGGTGTTTCCAGATCTAGACGACTGGCTCCTCACTGCTTCCACCAGGCATCACCTCATGCAAGCCAGGGCTGCGCAATCACTTGCTCCAGGCTAGGTATCACAATAAATTTAGAAAAATCTGCATTGTTGCCCTGTCAGCATATCACTTATATAGGCCACAAACACAACATGTTTGCGCACACACACACACACACACACACACACACACACACACACACACACACCTAGGAAAGGCAGTCGCAGGTTTACTAGCTATGCCCCCTTCTTCCCAGCTGGTTATGACTGCCATCAGACACTCCTGCCAGCTACCTTAAAGCTCTTCCAAGGCTACCCAATATACAGAGTGAAACTAATATTAATACAAATGATAGTTTGACCAAGAGCAAGGCTGTTAGGAGTGGCCAAACAGTGTTACCAAATAAATATACAAATACTCTCAAAACTTAAATATCTCTACAAAGATCAGCCACAATGAAAGGTTTAAATATATTTAATAATAAAAGAACAAGAAAATACTAAGTATATATTCACAGTGACTTCAGAGTTCAAAACACAGGAAATATTTTAAAAAACATTGAAGGACAGTCTCAGACAAATAAAAAAAAACAATCACCCGGATTCACGAATCCTCTGTGTAAGACTTAATAAGTCTTACTCGGAGGCTGCGGTTGAACGGTATGACGTCAGCGTGCCATGAATATGCATGAGGGCACGCTGACTCAACCGTAAGTCTTACACGGACCGTGTAAGAAAGCAGGGGGCATGTCCGACTGCCGAGCAGTCTAAATGTCCACGCCCCTGCAAGTGTTTTAAAACTAAACAAAGCACACACACACAAGAGCGAGTCCGCTCAAATGCCCATGCACCCAACACCACACTCCCTGATATTGTAAACCCCTATCACAGTTCTAAAACACAAAATATTAAATTAATTTTTTTAAATCCCCAAAATAGCTGCCCGTATTTACGTGTGTGTGCGCGGGTGTGCCCATTGCTTAGCTAGAGTTAGCAATTCTGACATGGAAGAGCATAAGAAAGAATTTTAATGCAAATCACACCAAATAGCAATAGCGTAATGGTAGAGCGTTCGCACAAAGAAGATGCATTCACGGTTCGAGTCCCACCACTCCCCTTCGTATTTATTTTTTAAATCAGTATATGAAATAATACCTGTCAAATATGTTTAAACATTACTAAAAAGCAGTGAAATGGCCAATGTATCAGTGAACAAAATAAATATTTTAAAGGATCCTGATATAAAATTGCCTGCAGTTAAGCAGCGCTTCACCCAGCGCAATAGAGTTGCCCGTAGTTTAATAGCACTTCACCCGGCGCAATAGAGTTGCCCATAGTTTAATAGCGCTTTACCTAGCGCAATAGTGTTGTCCATAGTTCAATGGCGCTTTACCCAGCGCAATGTGTTTGCGCAGACGTGAGCGCCGCGCCAACCAGGGCACTGTAGGGCACCGAGGAGCAACGTAGAGCAAAGTTGCTTAAATGCAGCCACACCCCTTAGTCTGTCTGGATAGTATGAAAATAAAATGAATGACAAGGTACGAACCCAGGACTCTGTGCATCAGAAGCAAAGTACAGAACCACTAAGCCATGACAACATAGGGGAAACAGCCACTATTAACATTCATATACTTACGAATGGTAGTTTAACCATTACTAAGCAGGTCATCAGTCAGCCGAGAATTTTACAAAACGGTCAATCACATGTGGGAAATGCGGCATATTTAAGCCCCAGAGGCGGGAATACACGCCATAACTGATTGTAGCTTACATCTGCAGTTAGAATGTCTGGTGTCGGAGAGGGAACACGCTTCTGAGCGCAACGTTAGGACATCGAGGAGTCCAAATACATGGTTTGGCTCTTTGTCCACCATCACGAGACAAGACTCCTGCAGGGCCAGTTCCAAGTGACGGAGTACAAGGCAGAGGCTTGAAACCGGTTAGCTCGTGACCTCACCAGTGCCACAGGCGTTCCTCGGACTGGTGAGCAGGTCCGTCACCACCATGCAGACCTGAAGAGACGAAAGCAGGACCACTTGAACCAATAGATACAGGAGGCCCATGGGATGCGGGATGCCCCACAACTGAGTATGTAGCCATGGAATGCAGTATGTAAGAATTGATAATGGAGTATGTATAACGGATAGGTATGTCTCAATATCCCTTCATTTCCTTTACAGCTGCAGGTGACCGTGCTACGAATCAGCAAGCCTATGCTGATAGGCTGCTAAGGCTGCGCCACCAGGCAGGTTAGTGATTAATCTGCATGTAATGTTATATAAAATATGGGAGAGAGCATGAAAGAAAGTGTTGTAGTCCAATAATACAGCCATAAAATTGCCTGAATAAGTCCTCTGCATGTACTGTCAGATAAAAACGTCAGAGAGGCAGAACAAGAGTGTAGTAACCCATTAAGAAAGGTAACATATGTCTGGAATAATATCACTGCAGGCACTGTCATAGAAAATAAGTGAGTGAGCCTGAAAAAAGATTGTTCTAACCTATTAATAAAGGTATAATATGTCTTGAACATGTCTGCCATATACACCGTTAAAACAAATAAAGGAGTGAGCCTGTGGAAAAGTGTGTAATGTCATTAATAAAGGTCTAAAACCCAGAGTGTGTCTGTGTCACAGAGTCTGAAATGTTGTTGTACCCTTGCAATATACAAACAGTACCCAGAGTTGTGCAGTCCAATATAAAGTGGGTGATGGAAGTACTAGTAGCTGTGAAACATATATATAGTCCACAACAGTCAGTTACTGGCTGGCATGAATAAGTAAACCTGGCACACATGTAGCATGTTATTTTTTCCCCAGAAATGTGAGTGTGTGTCAAGAAATGCAGGGTTCTGTACAAATCGAAGTGAAAATGTCATGTGAAAACACCCCAGATATGTAGATAAAGAAATATAAATGCAATCAAGAAATATGTAGTAGTAACATCTGCGTCCTGGACAGTTAGTATGTCAGATATAGGTCAGGCATATATTGAACTAGCCAAACCCATTACACAACCTAATGCATGGTGGCAAGATGAATAATACATGTAGGGGATATACACTTGCAGTCACTAGGAATGTAGTGTAGACTAAAAGGTCATTATAAGATGTTAACCGAGGTTTTTTTATACACCCTACTGTGTGTGCATAAACCATGCAATTCCACACCTCAATGGGTATGTGTAATCTTAAATATTTGTTGGGACATATGTCCTATTGTTCTATAAATATTTGCATTCACGTTGATGCATGTGCCCTGTTTAAACACCACAATCATGGTGGCCTGTTGCTACCAAACATCCCTGCATGCTGTTGGAATAACCACTATGGTTCAATATATGCATGTGTTATGCTTGCTGTTCAACTGTTGTACCCTTGGTGTGTTGGGTTAATGGGAATATTATTGCATGCTGTTACAACTAATCTGGAATGCTGTTTTGCTTATGTTGTAATTAAACACACCTTATCACAGAACATATGGGAAGGCCGGTCACAGCGGACCCACCTGTCCCTCCTCAGCCGGCGAGTGCACCTGGCACCAGCAGGTCAGTTGCCCAGCCCGGGCTCCCCTCCTCCATTGGTCCTATGCCACCTTCGGGTGGAAGCGCTGCAGGGAATGGGGCTCGTCCCCTCCGTGCAAGCGTGGGAGGAGAAGGGCCACCTGTCACCTTTCGAAGGGTCCGGGCTGTAGTGTGTAGGGAGATCCAGCATTCCATCGCTGATCCCCTATGCCAGCTTGAGGCGAGAGTGGTGCGTCTCACAGGTGAGTCTGCCTGTCCTACGCAGCCCCCAGCACAGACACCCTCAGGGCTGTGAAGGTTCAGTGGTGACTGCCCATGGGTGGGGATCTCATTTCCACTGTTACCATTCCACTGTTACCATCTGTGGGCTCATGGGCTTTGCATTTTCCAAACATCTGATCCCGTCAGTTGTGTTCACCCACTCCATGTGTCATACACCGCCCCTGTATGCGTCTTGTCTGTCTTGTCTGTTTACCTTCCCAACCTACCTCCCCGGACATACCTACTTTCTCTACCTAACCACAAACGAAAAAACTGTTGAACCAAAAGAGCGTAACAACGAACAAGAACACTATGAGAGACTACTTCGTAAAATAAACAGACGTTTAAGGTAACTAAGGTTACCTTAAAGTAGTATAATGTTCGCAATGGATTATACTACTTTAAGGTAACCTTAGTTACAACTAATTACTAAATGCACTTTATTTCAATTGGTTCTATACATATATTTTAAGAAATGTCATTTCCTGTTCTGCTGTTTGTCTGAGGAAGGCTAAATATTTGATTTAGCCGAAAGCGCTAACATTAATTTGGAGTCATTAAACGTCTGTTTACTTTCTCTACCTCACTTCCCACTCTCGCCTGAAAAAAAAAGGGGTGATCTGTACCCACAAAAACATTACACCCCATACATAGCTGCCCATTTCGCACACATGTCCATCAGACAAACATGTAAGCTGATAATTAGAATTGGCAGTACAACATACTTTGTTGTCCTCACCCCTCTCCCAGGGGTGGAAGGTTTCAAATTTCACTCCAAATTCATTGCATATGCACAGCTGTTGCTGTTAAAGAAATGGGCAGCTATGGACCTTCCCTACACCCGTCCTGCACATCCCGAGCTTGTTTACCTACTGTGTGTCCCTCTTTGTGCCCCCTTTTTCACCACTTTCCTATCTTCCCATTTTCTTTTCTTTAAAATAAATTAGTGTGGGGGTTAGCGGGAGTAAGCACTTTTATGCAGTAGTAAGCAGGATTAAGCCAGTGTGCGCATGTGTACGCTTAGCTAAGCATCGCTAGGCATCGCGCAAACCCACGCAAACCCGCTTACAACTGCTTAAAAGTGCCTTAGTCACTCTATGGCAGGGCCGTTGTTCTGCTGAGCAGCAAAAGAAAAAACATCTGCCAGTCTCGAACCCCAGACCATTGAACAATAGACTGCATGAATTACCACTAAGCCACAGCAGATATACAAATAACTTGGTTCTGAAATAAATATATCATGCATTACAATGAGGGAATGTAAATGGAAATTAGGAATGGTATAACACAAATCCTTTTCTGCGAGTCTTTACCAGCAGTGGTTGTGGAATTGCATGACATGACTGTGAAAGGAGAACCAGCCATCCTAGCAGGGCATAATGTTACAGTAGCACCTTACAAACACCACACAGTATCAGACCAGGATTAATACTGGCCACAGGAATACAGTGCAATAACCACATTTGTATTGCAGTTATTTGTGTAAGTGAGAAAAAAGTACATACTCCCATGTATCCTGTGTTAGCATTTGGAGGGGTGCGTACATGTCTACACTGAGATGTGTGCACTGGAAGCAGAAACATTCAGATTTGAGTACAACATGCATATAACTGGCTACAATCCTAGCATCAGATAAGAGACATATACCAACCTTCAGACTGACGCAACGGTGCCCAGAGCAAACAAGCATGGGCCCCACCCTGGAAATCTGAAAGGGCTATGCCTACCTAACCTAGCATTTTATAGCAGTGGGCTGCAATCAAAGTGAGTAATGCAATCACCAAACAGCAGGCTGCATGCAGTTACTGAATGGTGGGCAGCAATTGGTGCAGAGGCTGTCACATGCACAAGTGCAGATACCTAGAAAAGCAGGGTGTACCTGCAGTCCACACATGCAATTCTATCATTGCAGGTGCTGTGAGATAGAGAATGAGACAGAGAGAGAGAGAGAGAGAGATATGGACACAGACACAACTGAGACAGAGACAGAACAGAACAGAGTGAGAAACAGAGACAGAACGTTGAATAGAGGATGAAAACCAAAAGAAAAACACCAATAAAAAAACCTACAAAACCGTAACACACAGAGCAGGGAAATACTAAGGTAAGGTATGTAACTCACATGTATGTGTTGGCATGTTGTAGATGTTCCTGAAGAGTACTCTACATACTGCAAATCATCCATGTGTGGCAACAGTATGTATCTATCTGTATCTGCACGTGTGCATAGGGCAAGGGACATACTGCAACTGTTAGTGGAGGGTGGGCAGATATCTGTCAGTGAAGGTTGATATGTGCATATATCCATGTAGGTTGTAGTGTGTGGCTTAAAAAACAGCATGCAGTGCGCAGGAGCAGCCGTAGGTCAACTGGTGCCCTAGGCAAAAGGGCTCCACGGTGCCCCCTACCATACTTCCTGGTGCCCCCATCCTTGTCTTACTACACCACATAAATAGTGGAAAAGCACCCCTGCTAGAGCGGCGCCCTAGGCGGCCGCACAGTTGGCCTATGCCTAAGGCCAGCTATGGTAGTGTTGATATCTGTCGTGGTGGTTAAATGCTGTGAGACAGATTTGTCAGATCTGCTGTGTTACAGCTAGTGAGGCCTGCTAATGTTACAAGGGCTGAGGACACCCACATGCATTCTGCACAACACTGTGCAATTTAATCACATACCTGTACATCCCACAACAGTCGCATAAGTGATATCCGTACCATGAAAGGTGGACTGTACATGTGCCTATATGTACATTCATGTGTACAGCAATGGATATGTATGTGTATAGATATGCATGTATATAATATATATATATATATATATATATATATATATATATATCTACATATATAGATATATACATATAGAGTGAGAGATAGAGAGACACGGGTTCATATGTACCGCAGCAGGTGTGTGGTGACCAAGGCACAGACTGTAGACAAGTGTTGATACGGCAGTGCCATTCAACCTTCCCAAAACAATGTACCCATTAACTACCGCATAGGTAGAGCTGTACCTAACAGTGAAGGTGTGATAAGGGAACATCGGACACAGGTGGACAGTAGCCTCCACTTTGATGAAGACAGTGCCACACTACACCTGTAATCTGTCTGTGTGGTATGTGTCATGACAGCAGGTGTGTCAGCTATGGACGTATAGGCTAGAGTTCCCCTGTACTCATCGCAATGCCCTGTGTAGTATGTACTTCACATGACAACTACACCAGGTGAACAGGCCAAAGACAGACCCCCCCCAGAGGGTAATACTGGCTGCAAACAGATGCCCTATGCAGACTGACTCACAAAACCACAAGTACACTGTATTGCATACTGGCCACACAGAAGTGACCTCTGCCAGACATACAGAGTTATGTCACAACCAGCTGGGTGACAACCACCATGGCAACATATCACAATCCCTCCAGGATGCACGCTCTAGGGCCCTAAACCTTGTCAGATCACTAAACTGCACATGCTGGAGGGATAAGTTCCCATCTCAGAGATATGCCATACACCGGAATAGACCACATAGCAATAGCGAACAAGGCTCCTCCTTAGCAGTTGTTATAAATACCCTTAATGATTGTGTGGGAGATTGGTAATACACCACAGGAAACACCTCTGTGGTTCAGTTTGGCAGGGGCAAGTGAAATCAAAGTACATGTGTGTCAAAGGCCAGGGTAGCATATGACTAGGCTGCCGTAGGCCCTAGGGCCAATAGCATATTACCTACCTATGACACTATGCACTCACACATATACTTAATGCAATAGCTGCTATGTGAGGTTGCATAAGTGTAACGCTGAATGTGTGCAAGGTCTGTAAAGGTGTGATAGCTTAGTGTGATGTTGTATCTGACATGGTAGTGCCTATCCTAGCTGTGAGGACAGCAACTGATGTGTAATGTACTGTTAGGCACACATAGTAGTACGGCAGATGATATGACGTAGTTCTCCGTTGACGAATGTGGTGTCTCATTGTAGGCTAAAGCAATACATGTATGCTTAGTGAGTGGTACTGCTGGTGAATCCATCACCAATATGAATTGTAGTACTACCTGAAGCTGTAGGCCTAAACAGCACAGTATGGTGTATGTTTACATTGCTTGGAAACACTGTGTGTTTCCTGTAGTCTCCACAGAGGACAGAATACAGACATAAGGGTGTGTAAGTAGTGGCACACAGCACCGTATGATACACAAGTAATGCTCATCTGTGTTGGCATACAGTGGTGCGTTGTATGTTTGCCTGATGTGTGTGTGATTATGCCTGTACAATGGCTGCAATCATATGTGTGTTGCAGGGTAAATGTGTGTATCCAGCAACCTATATAGTCTGTTACAGCAGTATGCTACCTATAGTAACAACTGGACACATCTGTTAGGCAGGGCTATGGCATCAATGACAAGGGTGGTTGATTGGTACTACTGTACCTGTACTATACATCCATTGTAATAGATGACATCTCAGTTCGTGCATCGGTGTGATATACACCCCTGTCTTGAGGTTGTGCAATGTGTCACAAAGAGTGTGTCGGGTACTGTTGTATAGTGGTGTGATATATAGAGTCTGCCAGGCAGTGTTAGTTAGTTGTGGCCTGAGAACCAATAAGTGGTATTGAACGTGTGCAACCTCTGACAGACAATAGGATGGTATATATGGCAGTAAAGTGATATCTGTGGGTAAAGATGTAAAGTGTGACACAGGACACTCTCACACATATTGTTCATATCTTTTTCATCCAGATGGCCCACCACCGCAACCCAGCGTATACAGCGGATGAGGAAGAGGTGATACTCGATAGCCTATTGCAGCGGTACACAATACTCTTCTCCAGAAGCAGCCAGCACCAGCAGGTGCGGACTGCACTGTGGCAGGAACTTGTTAGTCGGGTAAATGACATAGGCATGCATAAACGGACATATGAGCAGGTACGCCATCACTGCAGTGATTTAATTAGACAAGTCCAGCGGAGTGCGTCTGATATCCAAAGACAGCGGCTTGCCACAGGTGGAGGAGTGGCCATTCATTCCCCCCATCACCAGAGCGGAGGAGCTGCTCCTAAGCATGGTGGCTTCTGGACAACAGCTACAACAACCACTGACGTGTTGTAATGGAGGCCAGAGCCACCCAGCACATCCACCTGGATCAAGCAGGTAATATGCCCAATCTGTAGACTACAGTTAACTGTATTGTTAGATTATTTGTATGTGAGATGTGTACTGTGTGTTTAGCAGTTCAGCTGCTTAGTGTTGTGCAATATGGATAGTTTGAATAATATCCCCACACCTACACCTGTGACTGTTGACTGTTGTTGTACTGCAGTTTAGCATACCCACTGTAGCAATGCCACAGATGTGGCCACTGACGAACCCTCTCATATTTTCGTAGGTCCCTCTGGTCTGACGGCAGGGCAGGTGATCCATGCTGGTGAGTGTGTTATACCTGCAATGTTGGTAATGAAATATGCATGTCATAGGTGAGGTGTAGGCCATGTACACGTAACACACCTACGCATAATGCATGCTATGCATGTTTGCTGTGAGACGTTGCACAGCTCAGTAATGTCAGTAGCTGCCTCAATGACATGCAGTACACAGAGCATGACAGACAGTTGTGGCAACCCTGTACTGCACATTGGATGGGCATAGTTGCAACACCTGTACACAACATAACACATTGATCACATGCAGTGCACAAAGTCATGCTACATATGGCGTAACCACACACCCACTGTAAGGTCACACTTCAGTATCCCACATGTCATCCACACACACATGACGTACCTTGGGGATAGAGGCCTATCATGGGGCTGTGCAACACTCTTCAACACATAACACAGTCATGTGAGGCAATGCTTCCTACTGGGCACCTCATACACCCATGTACAAAGTGGCTGTGTAATAGTGAATGTATCCACGGCACTGCATTTCAGGTACAGCATGCTAGGCGGTGGTCTGTCACACAGTAGTAGCCGTGAGTGACCACAAGATGCATGATGATGATGATGATGGCACATGGTACTAAACCCCATCCGGTTACAGTGACCACAGTACTACACATAGCAGTCTTTGCTGTGCACCTCATTGTTCTGTGTGTACAAACATATGCACCTATACACACCATGCTTAGCATGCTGTGTGTGTGCTTACAAATGCTAGTATACACATTCTGCACATCAGTCGCCATCTGTACAAAGAGTCACATATATGTCCTGGGCTGCTATTGGGTGTATAGGTCACATGACACACATTGGGTATGTGAGGTGTTTAATGTTGCAGTCGTGTAGCATGCCATGCCGTGGCTGGCACTGACATATCTGCAATATGTCCCACACTCACCATAACCACTGTACAATGTCCATGTCGAGCATTGGGATTCCATCACGTCTACATGCACCACTCATCCCATGTCTGTACATTGCACGCATTCGCTACACCTGTGCCCACTGTTATTTGCTATAGACACAGACACTGTCATCAGACATGGCAATCTATGTGTCACACAGATAACACATGCAGCCATGGTATGTATACCATTGAGTGATGGTGCACATGACATTGCAGAGCGGATAATACTTGCACAGCAATGTTGTGTCCATGTACACACTCTATTCCAGGGTGTACCCAATCACTGAACAACTACACATACGCATCAAAGGCATGTATAATGTCATTAGATAGGCCTGTCTGCACTTGCACTGCATAGTCTTGAGCAACACATATTCTGCATGCTGACACGTGAGTGGTGACTGTTTGCCTTGTGATACTGTCACCCACCATCACCCACTATTGTGTTAATGTTGGATTGCTGGTGTGTGTGTGTGTATGTGCTGTGGTGAGCAGTGTATTTATGTGCATGTGTTCATATGTTCATGTGTGCATGTGTTCATGTGTGCATGTGTGCTAACATCACATACAGATTGTAAAGTGTGTTTCCTGTCTTCCTTCCACAGGTGCTGAGTTAGGGGTGGCTGAATGCAGCAGGGAACCTGATGTCACCGCCACTGATAGTGGAGATGAGACATGTATTGTGGCACAGGAAGGTCTGACAGGGTCTGTCGTTGGTCCACCAATCGACACTACACAGCAGTCAACCCCATCTATGCGCACACTCATACTGCCAATACATCCCTCGTTACCAATGGCCTTAGCTGAGGGACAGCATACAGTTGGCATTGACCAGGAGAGTGTGGTACCTATGGCACGTAAATCCCCTCACAGCAGCCATAGCCGGATTACTGGAACGGTACCACATAGGCGGATGTCCAGGGGTTCTCGGGGGAGCACCACTGGTCGTATTGCCTCTGGCAGACGTGCCCCCAGAGGTATTACAACCTCCAGTATGTTCCGGGCTGTAATGCAGGCACAGGCACATATGGAACGGTACACCAGACAGGGACTAAGGGTGTAGAGGGCCCATTACACTGCTATCAATGACAGCATCCGTGACCTTGCTGGTGCCATCCGGAATTACACCAAGGTCATTGATAGCCATTGGAGGGAGACATAAGATGTCCTCCACGATGTGTTAGCCATGAGCCAGGACTGTGCGGGACGGATGAGAAGCCGACGCGGACGCATGCCAGCAACAGCATCAGCTGGCAGTCGTCGCAGATGGACCACGGATCACAGCCACTCCCGTAGTGGCAGTACCAGCCATAGCAATGCTGGGGCTGGCCTGTCCATTGACCATCCTACTAGACCATGTGCACGTGGCACTGGCCAGTCCCAGCAGGGGCATGGGTCCAGTCATCATACCTCTGCCTCTGATGACAGCACCCAGTCAGGGTTGGCACCCAATACTGCCCATAGCACCCCTGCTAGGCACAGGTACTGTGTCCGTGGCTGGAGACAGTGATCTGTACAGCCTAGCAGGTACAGTCTGTGGCTGTCCCACAATCGTCTGTATATGGCAGTCACATGGTGGAGTTGTGTGCATGCAGACACGCACACATTTACCATACAACTAGGGCTCACACATACACACACACATTACATCAATATTGGCCCATGCAGTACTGTTGTCCCTCACACACACACACACACACACACACACACACACACACACACACACACACACACACACACACAGGCATGCCCATTGGATGGGTCAATGTTGGGCTCTGGCAAACCTACAACACACCCTGTGCATATGATGACACCTGTGCCACCTCCTGTCATCTGTAACATTGACGCAGGAACAGGCTAACATGGTTCTGATGCACAGGGTGACATTATAGCAGTGTAGCAATAGTAGCAAATTGACAACAGGAAAGTGCAATGATATCCTTGTAGGTATACTTGAGCAGGCATTATGCATCACAGCTGTGATAGTCATTGTAGCATTGTTTACACCAGTGTTAGTCCTGAGTATTTAATGTCCACCCATGTGCCACTTGGCTGAAGTGTACAGTGTTGCCAGCATGTGTTAGTGAGTGGACAGTACATGTGTGATGTGTGCATTACAAATTCACAGGTGTACATCTGTGAACATGGTGTGTGCGCACTGTCTGCATGTATGTGCATAGTGGACACGTGGGATGTGCGACTTACCCTGTTTTACACATTGTTAACATATCATGGTGTCTTTCGATGGCCAGTATGCATTCTACTACATATATGTACTAACATGGGTACACATGTGTGTATGACATGAGTTGGCAGTATGCTGTGGGTGATACTGTTAATATCTGTCAGTGATCTGCAGTCTGGTAGTATACACCATCTCTATATCAACACAAAGCTTTCAGGTATTACACCCTTTCTCAATGCTTAATACAGGTTCAATTAAAATGCAATTTAAGTAGGAGTCATAAAAATCACATGACATGCAGCCCAACGATCATGTGAACAATTTAAAACAATAATACAATACAAAACTAAAATCACATATATAATAAGAATTCACATATATTAATAAAGAACTATATGTTCACACATTATTTTATCTTTGTGTGCTGTATTTGAACTAAAATAGGTTTTAGGGAAACAGCAGAGTTCAAACCTGGTAGGCTGTCTGCTGAAAGTCTAACAATCCATTCAAACTCTTTAACTTCTAATAAATTTCCCATATCACCTCCCCTAATTGATGAACGAATAACATCAATCACTCTAAACCTAAACTTATGACTAGACCCATATGCATCAATATGTTTAAATAGTGCATTATTTTCACATGCCCTTCTGATCTCAGATTTGTGCTCTATTATACGTTCTTTTAATTTCCTAGTAGTTTTTCCAATATAGAATGAAGAGCAAGCAGTACAGGTTGCTAAATATACCATATTATTGGTATTGCATGTCGCCGATACATCAAACGTATATACCCTCCGTGTAACTGGATGCATAAACATACTGATATCAGATGTTTCATACAAAATATCACCACAACAAGTGCAATTACCACATCTAAATGTACCATTTTTCCTAGAAATGCATCTACCATCTTGTTTTATTCTAAAATCTTTATAACATAACATACTTTTTATTGTTTTCATATTCTTATATGCAAAACTAGGTCTATCATCCAAAATGGCCCTGACTTCATTAGATGCCATCAGGATGGTCCAATATTTATTAATGATATTCCTAACTAGATCAGTTAATCTTGTCTTAGTATTATAAGAGGTTACATATCTAAGCTTCCCTTCCTTAATATCATCACGCTGGTTAGTATTCATATAATCATCAGTAGACGAAAATATAGGTTGGCAAGTGGTTAACCTATTCCTTACCACTTTGGTCTTTATATCAGCCAAAATTTCAGGATTATACCCACTACCTAAAAATTCTTGATATGCCTCTTCTAACTGTTTCAAGAAACATGCATCATCTGTATTAAGTCTACTAATTTTACTAAATTGTGCCATAACTATACTTTTAAAAACATATGGAGCATGCATGCTGGAACCAGACACAACAGATTTTATCTTGAAATTGAAGCATTGGTATACTAACTTGGATAAATTAAATATTGATAAAAATAATTTATTTTTGTCACATTAGATATTACTTCATTATTCACAGTCATTCCGAATGACCAAGGTATTAATTAAATTCGTGAATTTTTGGTTCCTTTGCCATCATTTACAGCTAGGCATATTGGAAATATTTGTTCCTTGTTGGATATAGTGTTGTCAAACAATGTTTTTTTGTTCAATAAGCAGCTATATTTACAGCTTACCGGCGTTGCTATGGGCACACCGGTAGCGAATACCTATGCAAATCTGGTATTATACCAGTGGGAAAAGCTTTATGTTTATGATGGCAGAGAGTCTTTAAATTCCAATGTATGTTTTTATCAAAGATTCGTAGATGACTGTTTTTTGATTTGGAAAGGGTCTCCTATTGGTTTACATGAATATTTAAGTTATCTAAATAATACAACCAGTTTTTTGAAATTTAAAATGGAATTCTCCAGTAGTTTGATAAGTTTTTTGGATGTTAATATAGCTTTTCATGATGGTGTAATAAGTACGAGTGTTCATAAAAAAGAAGTAGATGCAGGGAGATATTTGCATGGTTCCAGCATGCATGCTCCACATGTTTTTAAAAGTATAGTTATGGCACAATTTAGTAGAATTAGTAGACTTAATACAGATGATGCATGTTTCTTGAAACAGTTAGAAGAGGCATATCAAGAATTTTTAGGTAGTGGGTATAATCCTGAAATTTTGGCTGATATAAAGACCAAAGTGGTAAGGAATATGTTAACCACTTGCAAACCTATATTTTCGTCTACTGATGTATATGAATACTAACCAGCGTGATGATATTAAGGAAGGGAAGCTTAGATATGTAACCTCTTATAATACTAAGACAAGATCAGTTAGGAATATCATTAATAAATATTGGACCGTCCTGATGGCATCTAATGAAGTCAGGGCCATTTTGGATGATAGACCTAGTTTTGCATATAAGAATATGAAAACTATAAAAAGTATGTTATGTTATAAAGATTTTAGAATAGAACAAGATGGTCGATGCATTTCTAGGAAAAAATGGTACATTTAGATGTGGTAATTGCACTTGTTGTGGTGATATTTTGTATGAAACATCTGATATCAGTATGTTTATGCATCCAGTTACACGTAGAGTATATACGTTTGATGTATCGGCAACATGCAATACCAATAATGTGGTATATTTAGCAACCTGTACTGCTTGCACTTCATTCTATATTGGAAAAACTACTAGGAAATTAAAAGAATGTATAATAGAGCACAAATCTGAGATCAGAAGGGCATGTGAAAATAATGCACTATTTAAACATATTGATGCATATGGGTCTATTCATAAGTTTAGGTTTAGAGTGATTGGTGTTATTCGTTCATCAATTAGGGGAGGTGATATGGGAAATTTATTAGAAGATAAAGAGTTTGAATGGATTGTTAGACTTTCAGCAGGCAGCCTACCAGGTTTGAACTCTGCTGTTTCCCTAAAACCTATTTTAGTTCAAATACAGCACGCAAAGATAAAATAATGTGTGAACATATAGTTCTTTATTAATATATGTGAATTCTTATTATATATGTGATTTTAGTTTTGTATTGTATTATTGTTTTAAATTGTTCACATGATGGTTGGGCTGCATGTCATGTGATTTTTATGACTCCTATTTAAATTGCATTTTAATTGAACCTGTATTAAGCATTGAGAAAGGGTGTAATACCTGAAAGCTTTGTGTTGATATAATAGTTAATGTTAAGTTGTCTATCTCGCCTTCATTCTTGCTGGATGGGTTCGGAGCCGACCTCGGCTCCGACTCGGCCACTCTAAAAGCTCGAGAGTTGGTTCCACCGGCTCGAGGCTCCCCTTATATCCCACAATGCTAGGCGAGAGTTACCTCAGATCTCGTTTGCCGCTGCAGCTATCGAGGTGTTGGTTTTCTACCGGTTCTTGGTAAGTGACTTTTCTTGTGTAGTTAGTCTATTTAAACCCCTTTAATTTTAATATTTTTACTTATTTCCCTTAGTTTAGAGAAATTCTTATCCCCTTTCTTAAAAATTCCTGTTTTTTCCCCTCAAGAACTTTAGGTTCTTCCCTTGGGCCTACAGGCCTTTTTTTCTTTCCCTAGTGGAGAGTGTGTGTTATTTTTCTTTTAAAACCTAGTTAGTGGTTTATTATTTTTTTAAACTAGACAGGGTGTAATTAGTGTGTGTGTGACTGTGTGTGTGATTACACCTGTAGATATGTCTAAAGAAGCAAAGGTCTCCGGATTCAAGAAGTGTGATGCGTGCTGTCAGAAAATGTCTCTGACAGACGCTCACACTTCTTGTGTCTACTGTCTGGGACCTTTGCACCTGCAGGACTCCTGTGCTGTGTGCCATGGCTTCAGCCCCAGGGTCCTGCAGGAAAGAAAAAATAAATTAATTTTAAGGGGCTTACTCAAACCAGAGGATTCCCTTTCTGTATCTACAGGGAAGCCCTCTAAGACATCTAGGTCTTCGGCTCCGACAACTGAGCCGAGACCTAAGGTTTCTAAACCTCTGTCTACATCGGCTCCGGCTGGAGCCGATGAGTCTCAATCCACAGTTTCTGTGGTTCCCTCGGCTCCGGCTGGAGCCGAGGTATTAGAAATTCCCGTGTCGGCTCCGACCAGACCTTCGGAGCCGACAACTAGGAAGAGGTCCAGGTCACCATCTCTTGGCTCCGTTCATTCGGCTCCAGGATCTCCCCTGCTGTCTGAACGGAGCCAAAGATCTCACTCCTCTAGGTCATCGAGGCTGTCGGATCATGACCTTCAGAGGGTAGTGAGTCGACTTCTTAAGTCCGAGGCACTGGCCCAGATGCTTCAGAGCCCGACTCATCAGTCGATGCCTGCCCCGTCCATCAATATATTCCTCCTTCGACTCTCTTGAGCTCGGAGCCGGGTCGCCGAACCGAGACTGTGATAGTGTCGGAGCCGATACAGTTGTCTTCGGCTCCGTCGGCTCCAATTTCTTCCTTGGAAGAATCTCGGCGCCGACTTCCTCGCCGGCTCCGAGGGGTGAGTGGCATCGGACCCTTGTCCGACCCCTCTCCTCTCGGTGCTTCGGCGCTGGTGAGTTCGGCTCCGACATCGGCCTCGAGCCATCACTGTCGGTGCCGAGGGGGTTCTTAGCTTCGGAGCGGGACCTCTGGCTCTGCCTGACAGGGGTGCATTCGAGGTCATGCGGAGTGTGTTAGAGCCTGGCTCTACTCCACAGTCGGCTCCGTCCGCCCTCCCTCACGGTGCCTCAGGTCAAGTCGACTCACTCCCTCATCCCGGATCGCAGAGAGCCAGCTCCTCAGGAACCCCTGTGGGATTTCATCCTCTTCGAGGCCTCTCCTGATTTGGCAGAAGAGCCCCTCGGAAGAGGAAGTGTAAGAGGAAACACATTGACTCACCTGAGTCCATCACGCCAGACACAGATTTGGATGATTCTGAGGGTTCCCCGTTCCCCTTCTGAAGATGTCTCATTTACAGACATTCTAGAGATCCTGAAGCAGAGGGAAATTGGCCAGCCCTCAACCCTTCGGAGGACGAATCTGTGTATCTTGAGGCGTTTGGCTCTCGCCCTTCCACCTCCTGGGTGTCCCGCCCCTTCCGCCCCCTCACCCTGGTGGTTGCTAAAAGGGCATGGACGGCTCCTGATTCAGTGGACCCCACTCCCAGGAGACCCTCCAAGTTCATAACGCACCAGCAGACAAACAGTTCTTAACAAAAGGAGTTTCTGTGGATGCTATGGTGGTAGCTGCTGCCACTAAGAAGGAGCTAGCTGATCCTTCAGTACCTGTCCATCCACCTAACAAGGAATCTAGGTCCATGGACAGGTACGGGAAGCGGATGTTCTCGTCAGCGACATTTACCATGCGTTCGCTGAACTACCTGTGCCATTTTACTCGTCTTCAAAGGGACTTGATCAAGGAAGCGAGTGAAATGTTAAAGGACCCTACAGCTGCGGGTTTCCAAGATAAGATGAACACGCAGCTGGCTACCCTTAACTCCATAACCAACTCCTCCATGCGCCTCCTTTCTTACGCGGCTGATGGAGCGAGTAGAGCCGCAGGGACAGGTGTGGCCTTATGTAGGCATGCCTGGATGCGGCTATGCAATTTTGCGGACCCCTTCAAGACGTCTTTCACTAACTCCCCGTTTGATGGATCATCCCTCTTTGGTCCTCAAGTGAAAGAAACCTTGACCAGGTGCGAAACTGATGGCAAGACCCTTTCTGCCGTCGGAGTCCGTTTTTCTACTCCTTCTAGGCCTTACCCCAAAGGCCAGAAAGGTGGAAAGATGTGGTTCCGTAAACAATCTCAAGGGACTTCGCCTGACGACAGAGTCGTTTCCCGCCAGAGGCAGAGGCGGGAATAACAATGGTAGACGTCGCCCTAGGGGCAGGGGGGGTCCGCAGAACCAGGGCAATCGGGAAGCCTTCCCTGACAAGTCCTTTCAGCATCCCTGAGGTGTTGCCCGACTGCCCATCTTCGGAGGCAGTCGGGAAGATTGTCACTGTACCCAGAAGCCTGGCTATCCCTGACTCAAGACAAATGGGTACAGTCCATCATTTCCGAAGGCTATTCTATCCCCTTTCTTCGCATTCCAAATCAGTCAAAAAAATCCCTTCCAGATGTTCCACCCGCTCAAAGGGATCTAGCGGTTTTGGAGATTTCAAAACTGCTTGCAAAAAGAGCAATTCAGCCAGTTCCAGCAGACCAGCAAGGATCCGGAATCTACTCAAGGTTCTTTTTAGTTCCAAAGAAAACAGGGGACTGGAGACCAATTTTGGATCTCAGTATCTTGAACAGATCAGTCAAGAAAACAAGATTTCGGATGGTCACGCTGCAATCCATCCTTCCGGTTTTGGGCAAAGGAAACTGGATGTGCTCTATAGACCTTCAGGATGCGTACTATCACATAAAAATGAACAGACGCTCCAGAAGATTCCTCCGCTTCAGGCTGGGAACCAGTCATTTTCAGTTCAGGGCCCTGCCCTTTGGTCTCACCACTGCCCCCCGGGTGTTTACCAAATGCATGGCAGTGGTAGCTTCTCACCTGAGACGACAAGGATTCCAGGTGTTTCCATATTTGGACGACTGGCTCCTCACAGCTCCCACCAAGCATCTCCTTCTGATGGCCAGGGATTACACTTTTCGCATTTGTCAAAAGCTGGGTATTTCAATAAATTGCGAAAAGTCTGTTTTGTCGCCTTGTCGTACTATTACCTACATAGGCGCATATCTAGACACAGTAAACATGTCTGCGAGACTAACACATCAGAGAATAACAGACATTCACAAACTGGTCTCACTCCTTTTCAACAACAACAGAATCAAAGCCAGGTTAGTTCTGAAAGTGTTGGGAATTATGGCGGCCATACCTCTGCTTCCATTAGCCAGATTCCACATGCGGATCCTTCAATGGATGCTCTTTACTCAATGGTCATACCAGCAACTTCCAATGTCTCACACCGTTATGATCACACAAGCGTGCAAAAATCATCTCATGTGGTGGATGTCTTCCCCTCAGCTCTTGTTGGGAAGACCCTTTGTTCCACCCCCTCCGGTTGCTACTCTGACAACGGATGCCTCCCTGATCGGGTGGGGGGGGCATTATCAGGGCAGGACGGTCCAGGGCACATGGCAACCAAACGAATGCCACTTGCACATAAATGTTCTGGAGATGAGAGCAGTGCTTTTAGCGTTGCAAGCCCTTCAAGACTCTCTTCCCTTGGGAACGATTGCAATCCAGACAGACAATATGTCTGTAGTGTGGTACATCAACAAACAAGGCGGAACCAGGTCATACCCCCTGTGTCGAGAAGCACTCAGACTGTGGCAATGGGCGATTTCTTCTCAGCGGTTTCTGATAGCAACGCACATCCCCGGAAGTCCAATCAAATTGCGGACAAGTTGAGCAGAGCTATCCTCATGCCTCACGAGTGGTCTCTGAAAGACTCTGTTGTGAGAGAAATTTTTCTCAAGTGGGGTCAGCCTTGCTGCGATCTTTTTGCTACTCCCCAAAACAGCAAGTGCAGAGAATATTTCACTCTATTCCCTTTACCAGGCCAACCCAGCAGAGACGCCTAGTCCAAGTTTGGCCCCGGGACTTCTGTATGCATTTCCTCCTTCCCACTAATCTCTCAAGTGATACAGAAAGCTATCGCTCAGAAGGCCTCATTGATCCTCATTGCTCCTTACTGGCCTCGACAGGTGTGGTTCCCCTTTCTACATCGATTTCTTTTGGAGCGACCGTGGAATCTGGACCTAGTTCCAGATCTTTTGATCCATCAGTCGGGTCAGTTTCATCGCTCCCTCCCCTCTGAACCTCACTGCTTGGTTCCTCCAGTTCCAACCTTAGCCAGGCTTCCTCAATTATCTCACTCTGTTCGAGATATTTTGATAGCTTCCCATAAATCTTCCACTCGGAAGATTTATTTGAGTAAGTGGAAACGCTTCACATATTGGGCTCAAGGAAAGGACATAGATCCTTTCACTGCTTCCATCCAATTAGTCCTTGATTTTCTAGCTGAACTCTTCCATGCAGGTTCATCTCCCTCTACTCTTAAAGTTCAATTGGCAGCTATTTCTAACTTTCATGTGGGTATTTCTGAATCTGCCTTAATGTCCCACAAGCTTTGCAAAGCCTTTTTGAAAGGAGTTTTTCTTCTCAGACCTCCTATAAGAAATCCTCCTTCTCCTTGGGACCTAAATTTAGTTCTTGCTTCTTTGATTCTTCCCCCTTTTGAACCTGCAGTCTCCTGTTCTTTAAAATTGCTATCATGGCAGACTCTTTTTCTGGTAGCTATTACTTCAGCTAGAAGAGTTTCAGAGCTTCAAGCACTCAGCTGTCGTCCTCCTTATCTATTGTTTCATAAGGACAGAGTATCCTTACGAACTAACCCGTCCTTTTTGCCTAAGGTGGTCTCGACGTCAAATCTAAATCAAAGCATTGACCTACCTGTCTTTTTTCCAGAATACTCCAATAGGTCTGAACAAAAATTACACTGCCTGGATGTTCATCGTCAATTGAGGTACTACTTGGATAGAACAAAACAATTCAGAAAATCTGATCAGCTGTTTGTCTCCTATGCGGAAGGGACTTTCAGTTTCAAAGGTATCATTATCCAGATGGCTAACATCTTTGATTTCCCTTGTACATGAAATTAGACACCAAAACTGCCTAATAAACCTAAGGCCCATTCCACCAGAGCTTTGGCTACTTCTTTAGCCTTCCAAGACAGACTGCCTATTGACACCATTTGTGCAGCGGCTACTTGGGCTACTCCTCACACTTTCATTTCTCATTATAAGTTGGACTTAGCTTCTAGGCATAGAGCTAACTTTGGTTCCACTGTTCTCAGGAGTCTGTTCCGTTAGGCCACCCGGGACAAGGTGCTAGGGACGGTCCCATCCAGCAAGAATGAAGGCGAGATAGACAACTTAACATATAGAAGTTATGTTCTTACCATAACGTTCCATGTTAGTTGTCTTCTCGCCTTCTTCTTGCCCCACCCTCCTTCCCCTGGCCTGGACAGACCTAGAGGAGTTGTGATTGTGACCTCTCTTTCTACCACCTCTTTCTTAGGCATATGCTGTTGTGCATATTTCCTGGTTCAGGATGTAGGTCACCCTTCTTTCTTCCTGTTGTTAGAGGTGGACTCTGTTTACAGTTATACTGTTACTATTATAAGCTGGGGTTAGCTTACAAACGAGATCTGAGGTAACTCTCGCCTAGCATTGTGGGATATAAGGGGAGCCTCGAGCCGGTGGAACCAACTCTCGAGCTTTTAGAGTGGCCGAGTCGGAGCCGAGGTTGGCTCCGAACCCATCCAGCAAGAAGAAGGCGAGAAGAAGACAACTAACATGGAACGTTATGGTAAGAACATAACTTCTATTTCTTTGCTCAGTGTTGGTGTTATATATTGGACTTATCGTTACAGCGACTGGCATATAATTTTGACTTTTTTGCTGTTCGTTGGGTGAACTTTGAGAGTCTTGGCAGCCCATATGGAAACCATTCAAGGTTTGAAAACGCTATTGGCGAGTGACGTTAATCCCTTGCTACAATTTGTATCCACATCATGTTTAAGTACTGAATTAATCTTATCTACATATGAGGTAGATTCAGCGGAGTTCGATAAAAAACTACATCTCCTTGAAAGGAAGGTGGGTGCCTATAAACACTTGCAGTGGCAGCGTTTTAGTTTTATGGCATATTTGGACAGAGGTATAGTACCACGAGGGCTCAGAGTACTGAAAATGCCCTCGTACAGGAATGCGTACCCTGAGTTACTTAAGCGATGGCAACAGTTAAATTTAAGACTGAGTCTCGACTACATGAAATTACTGAATGACTTTTTCTCCTCCATTGAAGAGGAGTTGAGAGAAGAGATTATTAATATGGAGACAGAGTTAACCGTAATGCCATGTTTTAAGAATGTGTTACCAACATATCAACAAATGATAGATAAATTGCATTCACTTGATGATCATTTGGAAGCTATTAAGAAATGAAAGTTATTAAGAGATATGGGAGATTTCCAAAAAGGTCATATTTTTTCTTGGCCTAAAAATGACATTATGATGGCAAAAAATGGGTCTAATGACACTATTTATCTTGCATCGAAAATACCTAATTTAGACAGTCTAGATGATTTTCCTGAAATTGATTCCCGGTCTAGCTCATGTGAGAAGATAGTAACTGTGCCGACCGGTGGTATGGTCGTGACCACGCCTTCTTCCACTGCACTTACGTCACAGATAGAGGAGAGGAATGGCGATGTGATTATACCAACGAGTGAAGTTAGTACTAGCGTGGTCAAGAAGATTGATGATACGAGGGGTTTACATCAATCTACACTTACCTTTTTTCAAAAACCGTTTCAGTTAAATCAGGCTGAAAAAGTAAAAGAGCGTTCCATCTCGAGAGGAAGGTCTACCACGAGATAGACATTACATTCAGCAAAACAGAAGAATAACAGTCCGGTAAAACAAATGAAAGTAGTCTGAAGATAGAGGCAAGTTGTTTAAATCTTTCAGCTCTTGTACTGGAGACTGTACATCTTAAATTTTTACAGAAAGGACTTGGGTTTATACCCACTGCGAGTGACAGTATTGTGACAGCATTGGTAGATTTAAAACAATTCCTTAGGAATGTGAGTTTGAAATTGTTATTTAAAAATACTGTTTCTTCACAGTTGAGTTGTAAAAGACATAGTACCTTTTTTCCTATGAATCCACCTGTTATTACTGCATTTTATGATTTGTGTGAAAAATAAATAAGATGTTTATACTCTGAAGTTACTACGAAGGACTATAATTTATCCTATATGGAATTTGTTGCTTTAAAAGAGTTACAAAATAATTCTAGTATAGTAATTAAGCAGGCAGATAAGGGGGGTGTAACTGTGATTATGGATAAAGTCAAATATTTTTCTTCAGTTTCTAGATTATTGTTGGATACTACAGCATTTAAGGTTATATCACATATGGATGTTAAAAAATGTATTAGTGACATTAATATGTTTATTTATGACCTACAATTATCTGGAGATATAGACTTAGATTTATTTCATTATTTCACAGTAACGTGCCCCATTATACCTCAGTTATATGGTATACCGAAAATTCATAAATCTCGGACTGATCCACCTATGCGTCCAATAATTTCGGGGAAGGGTTGGATAACAGAGCCCATTTCTGTATATCTGCAGAAACAATTACATCCATTTTTATCTGGTTGTGAAACTGTGCTGAAAGACACACCAGATATTATCTTGAAATTGAAGCATTGGTATACTGGCTTGGATAAATTAAATATTGATAAAAATAATTTATTTTTTGTCACATTAGATATTACTTCATTATTCACAGTCATTCCGAATGACCAAGGTATTAATTCAATTTGTGAATTTTTGGTTCCTTTGCCATCATTTACAGCTAGGCATATTGAAAATATTTGTTCCTTGTTGGATATAGTGTTGTCAAACAATGTTTTTTTGTTAAATAAGCAGCTATATTTACAGCTTACCGGCGTTGCTATGGGCACACCGGTAGCGAATACCTATGCAAATCTGGTATTATACCAGTGGGAAAAGCTTTATGTTTATGATGGTAGAGAGTCTTTAAATTCCAATGTATGTTTTTATCAAAGATTTGTAGATGACTGTTTTTTGATTTGGAAAGGGTCTCCTATTGATTTACATGAATATTTAAGTTATCTAAATAATACAACCAGTTTTTTGAAATTTAAAATGGAATTCTCCAGTAGTTTGATAAGTTTTTTGGATGTTAATATAGCTTTTCATGATGGTGTAATAAGTATGAGTGTTCATAAAAAAGAAGTTGATGCAGGGAGATATTTGCATGGTTCCAGCATGCATGCTCCACATGTTTTTAAAAGTATAGTTATGGCACAATTTAGTAGAATTAGTAGACTTAATACAGATGATGCATGTTTCTTGAAACAGTTACAAGAGGCATATCAAGAATTTTTAGGTAGTGGGTATAATCCTGAAATTCTGGCTGATATAAAGACCAAAGTGGTAAGGAATAGGTTAGCCACTTGCAAGCCTATATTTTCGTCTACTGATGATTATATGAATACTAACCAGCGTGATGATATTAAGGAAGGGAAGCTTAGATATGTAACCTCTTATAATACTAAGACAAGATTAACTGATCTAGTTAGGAATATCATTAATAAATATTGGACCGTCCTGATGGCATCTAATGAAGTCAGGGCCATTTTGGATGATAGACCTAGTTTTGCATATAAGAATATGAAAACAATAAAAAGTATGTTATGTTATAAAGATTTTAGAATAGAACAAGATGGTCGATGCATTTCTAGGAAAAATGGTACATTTGGATGTGGTAATTGCACTTGTTGTGGTGATATTTTGTATGAAACATCTGATATCAGTATGTTTATGCATCCAGTTACACGTAGAGTATATACGTTTGATGTATCGGCAACATGCAATTCCAATAATGTGGTATATTTAGCAACCTGTACTGCTTGCTCTTCATTCTATATTGGAAAAACTACTAGGCAATTAAAAGAACGTATAATAGAGCACAAATCTGAGATCAGAAGGGCATGTGAAAATAATGCTCTATTTAAACATATTGATACATATGGGTCTAGTCATAAGTTTAGGTTTAGAGTGATTGATGTTATTCATTCATCAATTAGGGGAGGTGATATGGGAAATTTATTAGAAGTTAAAGAGTTTGAATGGATTGTTAGACTTTCAGCAGACAGCCTACCAGGTTTGAACTCTGCTGTTTCCCTAAAACCTATTTTAGTTCAAATACAGCACACAAAGATAAAATAATGTGTGAACATATAGTTCTTTATTAATATATGTGAATTCTTATTATATATGTGATTTTAGTTTTGTATTGTATTATTGTTTTAAATTGTTCACATGATGGTTGGGCTGCATGTCATGTGATTTTTATGACTCCTATTTAAATTGCATTTTAATTGAACCTGTATTAAGCATTGAGAAAGGGTGTAATACCTGAAAGCTTTGTGTTGATATAAAGATTATTCTTTGCTCAACATTGGTCTTATATATAGTATACACCATCTCAACAGCATGACTATAACCAATCATTAGATGATGTCCTGACAAATGACTCACGGTTGTAGGGAACTCAGTAACAGCTGGATCCTCCCAGTACTATACAATAACAGTAACCAGTGGTATTGACCGCCACACATTCCTGGGACCACACCTGTGTGGCATATAGCCCTCTTGGGTACATGCAAATACACTAGGGATATGTCCAGTCACATCTGGAAATGCATGCATTGGCCTACAGTGCATTCCCTGAATGGGACGCATATCCTACACAAGGGTATCATACAGACAGATACCTGTTGTCCAATACATGCTGTATAGCAGTAAGCTGTCTATGGCATATTCATCCACATTTACTATACATACTATCCCGACAGTACCACATAGGTGGTAGCCCTCAACATGCATGTTGGATAGCAATGTGTACAGACAGACACGTGTTATGTCATTTGTCCCTTGATATCCACATATCCATAGGTATTGTGGGGTCCCTCGGTGTTTCACATAACACATTAGGGGCCTGCATGCATATCCACAGGGCTGGTGTACACCTATAATGACTGTCCATTATTGCCAGTCGTTGTTGTGTATGAACATGTCTGACATATACCCCGGCAATTACCCTCACTCACAGTACTCTATAGTACCTGTCATGGATGTGTGTGGCAGAGATGTCCTTGGCCACAGATCACTACATTGGCCGGGCTTGACACAGACATACATATGTGACCTATGATTTGTGAAGCAGCGGCACAATCTGTCGAAGGTTACAGATGTATTCATGTCGTATGCAGGCTTCACACCTATGTAGTGATTGAGGTCACATGTACACATTTATTTGACACGCAGATACCCGATGTGTGCAGTGCACGTACTGTTTGAAACATATGTCATACTGTAGTAAAAGTCACAAACAATGTTCAGTGCCTCACCAAAGTTCAGTCAGATGAAGTGAAATCGAAAATCCAAAAGTCACAAAAGACTGAACACTGCTGGAGTCAAACACCTTCTGTTTATTTAAAACACCAAACACATAAAAGATGAGTGCTTTCGGGCCTCTGCCCTTCATCAGATAAAGCTTCTCACATAGTCCAAACAATTTAAAATACATGTTAACCAATGAAATTCAGTTAAAAATCAATGAAAAACCGCCTATTATTAGGCGGGTTTCATGGAATGACTTCATTGAGCCCAGGACTCCTATGTGCCATAAGTTCAACAATCCATTTTGATTCAGCTAGTTCAGTCAGCTGTTTAATGTCACCCCTCTTTTACTCAATCTCACATTCACTATCACTCTGAATTTAAAACCATGTAAAGGATGGGCTTCAGGTGTCTAAATAGTGCATTGTGCGTATCCCCATTCCTAATAGAGAGGTGCTGTAGGATCCTGACCTTAAACATACAGTTAGTCTTGCCTACATAAAACTGGTGCAGGAATGACACTCTGCCAAATAAACCACATTAGTGGTTCTGCAGGTGGCTCTCCTTTCAGATTGAATGTCCTTCCTGTGACCGGATGTATAAAGACACTACTTTTGTCTATATGGTTGCAGGCTTTGCAGGACCCACAAGGAAAGTACCCTGTTTGTTTGTGGGTAAACCAGCATTATTGGTCGATCTGGTATCATTGCACAACAGTTCCTTCAAATTTCTATTCCTTTTATAACTAAAACTAGGTTTATCACCAATGATGTTTTCAAACTCATATCACTAGTCAAGATGTTCCAATTCCCTTGAATGAGTTTACATATATCACCAACATTGCTGCCATAAGTCAACATTAGCCTAAAATCTTTATTAACCATTCTTTTGTATCCACCATCTGTGTGGGTCAATGTGTTCCCTAGCCATGGTTTATACCTATCCTTCCTGTGCCTTTTGCTAACATCCACCTTTTATTAACCACCTGTCTATTGTAACCCCTGGTGTAAAACATTCCTTCAGAGTGTCAACCTCTTGTTCAAACATGTCATCTTCCTTGCTTATTCTGAAATCCTGGCTACTTGCCCTGCACTATGTTGGAAAAAATGTGTCGTGGATGCATGCTGTCATAGGAAAGCAGAGTGTTTTCAACATTCTTTTCTGTATAAACCAGATGAAAAGCCTTCCTGAGTCAAGCATACCCTGACATCCAGAAAATCAACCTGTGTACATGAACTGTGAACAGTAAATTTCAGAAAAGAGGTGGTGGTATGTAGGTATGATACAAAATCCGCTAAGGAACTGTCATTGCCTCTCCAAAGAATAAAATATCATCTACAAAACGCATATACAGTATGATATAGTCTTTCCACATCAAGTTGTTCAACACCTTGTTTCTTTCCCAATAAGATAGAACAAGGTTTGCATATGTTGGCACAGGGGTGCCCATGGCTACCCCTGTGCTTGCCTACACTTGTTCCAATCCAAAAGATATTGTTCTCCAATACCAGACTAAGCAAACCCACTATGGCTTCTATCTTCCGTGTGGTAGCACCAGTTCAAGCAACAACTCTGAAATGGCATTTATGCCATATCCATTTCCTATAACAGTAAACAAACTCTGTATGTCCATGGTTACCATAAGTAACCTATCATCAAAAGCACCTGTATAAGCCCTAAAGACTCCAAAAAATGACCTGTGCCTTTTAATACATTACTGAATTTACTTAAATAGGGTCTCAACTCGCTCTCCAACCAAATGGAGATGTTTTCCGTCACCCACCCCCTTCCTGACACTATAGGTCTGAGGGGTGGGTCAGTCTCTGACTTGTGTATTTTTGGAAGAGCTTTAAATACAGGTGTCACTGGTTTATCTATCCATAGAAATTTAAATAGATCTTCACCTATCAGATTACTGTGCAGAAACTGATGTAAACCGTTGTGTACCCTATCTATCACTCCTTTCACACCCAAAGGGTTTATCGGAATATATGTGTTGTCATCTTGTAGTAACTCTCGTAACTTACGGTCATACCAAGGGGTGTCTAGGACTACTACAGCACCCCCCTTGTCCGCCATTCTAATGGTTAGGTCTGCATTGTTACCAAGATTATATAATACTTTCCTTTGTGTAGATGTTAGATTATAAAACTTACTATGTGTCTCCATCTGAAAATATCGTATCAGATCTTGTTCGCATGCATTAATAAATAAATTCATAGCTGGTGAAAAAGGGGGGACAAAACTGCTTGGCTGTCTTAACGCATGAACACTCACTTCATTCACTCCAAAAATCTGTTTCAATGCTAAATTACGACAAAAGACCATTAGGTCCATTATAACTTCATTATATACGTAAGTTCGAGAACATTATATTCGTAAGTTACGAGAGTTACTACAGGATGACAACACATATATTCCGATAAACCCTTTGGGTGTGAAAGGAGTGATAGATAGGGTACACAACGGTTTACATCAGTTTCTGCACAGTAATCTGATAGGTGAAGATCTATTTAAATTTCTATGGATAGATAAACCAGTGACACCTGTATTTAAAGCTCTTCCAAAAATACACAAGTCAGAGACTGACCCACCCCTCAGACCTATAGTGTCAGGAAGGGGGTGGGTGACGGAAAACATCTCCATTTGGTTGGAGAGCGAGTTGAGACCCTATTTAAGTAAATTGGATAATGTATTAAAAGACACAGGTCATTTTGAAGTCTTTAGGGCTTATACAGGTGCTTTTGATGATAGGTTACTTATGGTAACCATGGACATACAGAGTTTGTTTACTGTTATAGGAAATGGATATGGCATAAATGCCATTTCAGAGTTGTTGCTTGAACTGGGTGCTACCACACGGAAGATAGAAGCCATAGTGGGTTTGCTTAGTCTGGTGTTGGAGAACAATATCTTTTGGATTGGAACAAGTGTAAGCACAGGGTAGCCATGGCACCCCTGTGCCAACACATATGCAAACCTTGTTCTATCTTATTGGGAAAGAAACAAGGTGTTGAACAACTTGATGTGGAAAGACTATATCATACTGTATATGCGTTTTGTAGATGATATTTTTATTCTTTGGAGAGGCAATGACAGTTCCTTAGCGGATTTTGTATCATACCTACATACCACCACCTCTTTCTGAAATTTACTGTTCACAGTTCATGTACACAGGTTGATTTTCTGGATGTCAGGGTATGCTTGACTCAGGAAGGCTTTTCATCTGGTTTATACAGTAAAGAATGTTGAAAACACTCTGCTTTCCTATGACAGCATGCATCCACGACACATTTTTCCAACATAGTGCAGGGCAAGTAGCCAGGATTTCCAGAATAAGCAAGGCAGATGACATGTTTGAACAAGAGGTTGACACTCTGAAGGAATGTTTTACACCAGGGGTTACAATAGACAGGTGGTTAATAAAAAGGTGGATGTTAGCAAAAGGCACAGGAAGGATAGGTATAAACCATGGCTAGAACACATTGACCCACACAGATGGTGGATACAAAAGAATGGTTAATAAAGATTTTAGGCTAATGTTGACTTATGGCAGCAATGTTGGTGATATATGTAAACTCATTCAAGGAATTGGAACATCTTGACTAGTGATATGAGTTTGAAAACATCATTGGTGATAAACCTAGTTTTAGTTATAAAAGGAATAGAAATTTGAAGGAACTGTTGTGCAATGATACCAGATCGACAATAATGCTGGTTTACCCACAAACAAACAGGGTACTTTCCCTTGTGGGTCCTGCAAAGCCTGCAACCATATAGACAAAAGTAGTGTCTTTATACATCCGGTCACAGGAAGGACATTCAATCTGAAAGGGAGAGCCACCTGCAGAACCACTAATGTGGTTTATTTGGCAGAGTGTCATTCCTGCACCAGTTTTTATGTAGGCAAGACTAACTGTATGTTTTAAGGTCAGGATCCTACAGCACCTCTCTTCTATTAGGAATGGGGATACGCACAATGCACTATTTAGACACCTGGAAGCCCATCCTTTACATGGTTTTAAATTCAGAGTGATAGTGAATGTGAGATTGAGTAAAAGAGGGGGTGACATTAAACAGCTGACTGAACTAGCTGAATCAAAATGGATTGTTGAACTTATGGCACATAGGAGTCCTGGGCTTAATGAAGTCATTCCCATGAAACCCGCCCTTAATAATAGGCGGGTTTTTCATTGATTTTTAACTGAATTTCATTGGTTAACATGTATTTTAAATTGTTTGGACTATGTGAGAAGCTTTATCTGATGAAGGGCAGAGGCCCGAAAGCGCTCATCTTTTATGTGTTTGGTGTTTTAAATAAACAGAAGGTGTTTGACTCCAGCAGTGTTCAGTCTTTTGTGACTTTTGGATTTTCATACTGTAGTAAAAGCAAAACCCACACTGCATTGACCACCTGTGGCACACACATACACACACACACACACACACACACTTGGCGTTTGCAGGACTCAAACCCCTACTTATCTATGTTATGATACTAGAGAGATACTCATTAACATGGTGCGCTATATGCATTACTGGGTGGTTTATGTTCTCCTTGAATATTTGTAGGATGCTGACATCATCCGACTTTCCAAAGAGGGATGTACCTCTTTTAATGTGTTTTCTCAGGCTCCAAAAAGGCTACTCCTTTCAAAGAAAGCCACACACATCCACCCCCCACACACACACTTGGCGTTTGCAGGGCTCAAACCCCTATCTAACTATGTTATGATACTAGAGAGATATGCATTAACACGGCGCGCTATATGCATTACTGGGTGGTTTATGTTCTCCTTGAATATTTGTAGGATGTTGACATCATCGGACTTTCCAAAGAGGGATGTACCTCTTTTAATGTGTTTTCCCAGTCTCCAAAAAGGCTACTCCTCTCAAAGGAAACCACACACATACTTAGTATTTGCAGGACTCAAACCCCTACCTAACTATGTTATGATACTAGAGAGATACACATTAACACGGCATGCTATATGCTTTACTGGGTGATTTCTGTTCTCCTGGTATATTTGTAGGATGATAACATCATCAGACTGGACATGGTAATGTGTGTACACATTGTTTTGCAATCCCAGGAATGATCCATGTAGGTTGGCAGGTATCAACAGCTTGTACAGGACCCCATGAGTCTCACCTTGTGTGATCTATCTGTGGACACATTGACATCCCTCCATATGTCAACACATATCTATGCACAAATTGTTGATTTTGTGGATACAACATGTGTCTGTGATGTTGATGAAGAGCTGTTCAAAGTGTATGTGGGACATGTGTAGCTCTGTTCCATGATGTATGTCCTGGGTGGCTGCCTTGCAGACGGTGTAGCGTGCTTGGGAACCATGATCTGCACATGAACATACCACAGTTGGTAGGGTTGTGTGTTTGTCGGTTTCCAATAGCTCTGTTTATCATGTCTGCCATGATGCACTCCATGGCCTTGCAGATCAGACTTTATAGGCTTACTTGACTATACTTCCCATGGTGTGTTGTGCACCCACAAATGTGGGGAGTGCCTTATGTTGCTGTAACACATTTGATGGTTCCAGGTCCTGTGGAGTGGGTGAGGCTCAACAGACTGTTCAGGTGCAGGGTCTGTTTGCTCTGTAGTGCATGCATGACACATATTGGGAAACAATGTAATCCAATTGCTGCCATGCTTTTGGCTTTGGGGGGAGCTGTTCAGCCATTCTACACGTGATATCTCCTGGTATGATGTCAGGGACCATCGTCTGTGGGAGGTGGGTATGTATACATGGAACTGTCTGATAGGATGTTGGCAAGGTCAGTAAGGTACAGTTGTCCCAGACTCAGCACATATATGTGTGTACATTACTATTTATTACATAGCTGAAGGACATGTCATGATTCTCAGTCTGGACTCCTTCTCAGCCACTCTTTACAAAACACCAACAAACCTGAGCACTAATCCCGGTTATACTCTTTTACACACTTAACACCCTACTGATCCTTTGTGCTCAGGCTAAAGAGTATGTCATCATAATACACTGGCATGTCCAGGGGTCGGTTTAATGTGTACTCTCCAGTCCAGCTAGTGAATATTGTGGTTATGACACAATTTCACATCTGGCTCATGTACACAGACGACCCTCTCCTCCTCACATCACATTCACATATATGTGGGAGATGTAACAATATTGACATACAGGACGCTGAGCTCTCTCGACCCATGACTGGCATAGTCTATCAGGTGGTGAGGGTGACCACACACACCACATATCAGTCTCACATGCACCGATAGTGACAGCACACAAACCACATTATTACCCATATTCGGAGGCTCTACATACACTCTGCCTAAGCAGCAGAGACCTCCACAGCAGGCACACATACAACTGCTACCCCACTACAATGCCCACATGTCACACAGTTCACAATGTCAGTGTGCCACACAGTCACTGCCCTTTGGGCTAAACAACACACCTGATACACTTGTTATAGGTGACACTTAATGTCAAACACACTGTCATCCCACTCACCAGGCCAAACAAGGGAATAGTCACTTTGAGCTGTCTCTCAGGTGCCAGGATCCGCCACATAACACATGCACTCAGTTTACTCCAAAGCAAGTCCAGGACTGGCTCCATCATTGCCCGAGCTGGTGCGTACAACCTCAGATGTTCCTCCCTGGACCACATGACCTGAAACATAGAGGAACTCTGTGATCATGTAGCCCAGCCCAGTATTACCCTGACCTTGTCTAGCATCTTACACTCACCAAGTATGATGTCACAGTATACCAACACACTGATCACGTTTAACAGTTGGCTAACATATTGGTGTTATTCAAAGGGGATACAGTGTCTGTCACCCTGGGGTGACATGCTTGACATGCCACTTAGCTTCCCTATGGATAGCTTGCACTTGTCACCCTTGGACCTTTGAATACTGGCTAGGGTACTTGCTGCCACCATAGTGCCTTATTTAAGCGGGGCTCAAAGGACAGAACCACCATTACAGAGTACACAACACTGAGGGTAATGCTGCTCAACACCTGATGTATTACCCTCAAATTGCACCCACTCAGGGATCTCCTCAGTATGGAGGATAGCAATATCTGTGCACTAACTATACACATGGTTCAGGCTCCCACATGCACACCAGCACTACCAGGTTGTGTTTCGTACCATGCTTTCTGACCACATAACTCGGAATGGCCAACACAATTAGGGGGTGTATCCATATACATCACAGATACACATACCTCCGGGTTGGTAGCACTGCACAAAACGTCACAGACCATACATATGCACCTAACATTGTGCAAATCGGCCTTTTGGTTTGTTGCCTGCTACATACCACACTCCCCAACTCAGCAACACCACTCAGCTTTCCTGGGAACATTGGACAATATGAAGGTCTACCCAAACACCATTATATTGGGTGACATCAAATACCCACACATTGACTGTGGATAGTACTCAGGCCACAACACCCTCGACCAACAGTTGCTACTATTTCTACACTCATATGCTATGGCACAACCGGTCACCACACCCACACAAGGGGACAACATATTGGACATGATCATCACTGACATGGGGACTCTGTGTGCCACACCTGCGATATACCCCTCATTGCTAAGGGCAGAACATACTTTATCTCACTGGACATCCATATCCCATCCCCACACCCTTCTTGGGTAATGTTGGTGAACTTCCCATAGGAAAACGTCACACTCCTCCAAACCACGGTGGTATCCTTCAGAGACCCTGGGTCAGTGGTAAGTAAGGCACAGATGCCCTGCACAGTTCCAATACAGTAACTCCAGCTATGCTCAGTCACTTACCACCTACAACGATGTGTTGTGTGCCTGTAGTTGCAGGCAATATCTGACCCAGACTTACTGGACATGCTCCACCTCAGGATATCCGACTCCCTTGGAGCTACACACTCCAGGGACATATACCTCAGCACTGATGTTAAAAGGACATGCTGAGGGGACAGATTATTATCAGAAAGCCTCCACTCACTCTGGAGTGTAGTCCCGGTTTTGCATAGGCAGAGCCACCCACTGACCACCTACAGGTGACATCTTGACATGTGGATGGGTGATCACATGTTTACCCATGGGATATCTTCTGGGTCCCTGCTAGACAGAGGCAAAATACACTCAACATGAATGGGCTATCTTGTGTGACCTACTATTCAGAGGCACAGTGTTCTGATTAGACTGGGTTGCAGAAGCCAAGCACACTCTGGCTATGCTTGTACATGCCCTAGGGCAGATAGCCTAGTATCAACCTCTGAACCTATGATAATTTTCATGATGCACAATGTTTATTGCTGATACTGTTTGCAGGTTTTTAATCATCTTTGCTTTCACACTTTCTATGAACCGCTTAGGTATCTGCAGAACATATTTGCTTAAGGCAGGGTTCCACTATATTATTTACGTGTCTGTTGTCATATCAGTGTGTGCACAGGGCAGATTGCTGGGTAGTGAGAGGTTTGTGGGTTAACACATGCAACTGCCTGCTATATGTGGCCTAATGCTGTACTCCAACATGGCCTAAGTGTGTGAGCATGCCCAGTTCAGACTGTCAGTGTTCTGTTGCCTGACATTTGTCTCATGTATTCAAGTGTGTGAGCATGCCCAGTGTGACCTTTCAGTATGTTGCTGTCTGAGATCCACTACATTTGTTGATGTATGTCTACATGTCCAGTATTAACATTTGTACTGTGTGTGTTGAAAGTCAGGTTCTATTCTTACTGCAAGACTCACCTTTGTGTCATAATTCGACAGGGATTATGCTGTGCCTGCAGGGTTTCCATGAAATACTTTGCATAGACTTATCGACATTTCTTCATACAGGCTAACCACTACAATGCTGTCATGGTTTAGTGGTTCAGTACTATGACTGTAGTGCACAGTATCCTGGGTTTGAGGCCCATCACTGCTTATATTTTCATACTGAGCAGACCAGACTGCTTAGGGGCCAGTAGAGCAAATATGAGTATGTTGGCTTTTGTTCAGCTATGCCCTACCTAGACCCAGCTTGTCCAACATTGCTCAATATTAACCCTCATTCCTGGACATTGGCCAATATTACTCTACATTGACCACATTTGTAGTAGTTGGTGTGTGCGATTTTGTTTACATATACTTCATGATGGTAAATGCTGTTTAGCACTGCTTTATATTGCTTAACACATGGCAATCATGCCTCAGGTGTTGATGCAGGGCTGCCTATGTCAGATGCACATACTACACTCCCTATACATGTTTGAAAGCAGGTAGTGTCAACGTAGGCATCCCTTTTACTATATGTGCTGGTCAGAGAGAGGTATCATTTCCAGAGTTCCTACTGAGCCAGTGTATGTGCTATGCATTGCCTCTTTGCCAAGGCCAAAGCATACTGGGCACGCCTCCTTCTGCCTACTGGGGCAGGCTCAGGTTGTTGCTCCGCCGAGTTACGCTCTGCCTGTGATGGCCTTGGCAATGGTGGGGGGCTGTTTGGCCCAGGCCTATGCTGGTCCTGCTGCAGCTGTTTTCACAGGATCATATTATGTAGCATAGCACATACCATGACAATTTGGGTACATGTAGTTGGTGAGTACTGCAAGGCTCCACCAGATGTGTCCAGGCACCAGAACCCTGACTTGAGCAGCCCAAACACACGCTTGATTACATTTCGTGTTTGTGCGTGTGCCTCATTATGGCGTTCCTGTTCAGGTGTGTGTGCGTTTCTGATGGGTGTCATCAGCCACGGCTCCAGTGCATAGCCAGCATCCCCCACTAGGTGACCATGTGGGATGTCCCCATTGGCAAATGCCTGGTACAGCTGCGTCAGATGCCAGATATGGGAATCATGGTAGCTTCCAGCGCAGCCAGCACACACATTCAGTATTATGCCCTGGGCATCACACACGACCTGGCCGTTGATGGAGGGGAAGCCCTTGTGGTTGAAGTAGACCCTACCCCACTCACCGGCTGGTGCTTTGATGTGTATGTGCGTGCAGTCTATTGCACCCACTACCTCAGGGTATTCTGCTATTTGCTGGAAGAGACGCATATTGCTAGCTAATTCCTCACGGGAATTGGGGAAATATACATGATCCCCGACATGTGCTGACATGGCATCCAGGAACTGGTGCAGTACCCTGGATGCTGATGCCTGTGATATCCCCATCATATCACCAGTTGGTCTCTGGAAGGTACCTGTTGCTAATATTCTTAGGCCAACACATACCTTAGTTTCCACTGGGATGGGTTCCCCTCTGTTGGTTCTGTGTGTGAGGCATGGCCTGCACAGCTCAACAATTTGCTGCAAGAGGTCTCTGTCCACTCTATTGCACTCCACTATCTCCAGCTCATGTAGCCCCTGGTAGGTAACCCTGGGCCTGTACACTCTTCTCCGTCTCCTCACTGCGGGTTGTCCAGCAGCATTTGCATTATCACCACCCTCAGCATGTTGCATATGTCGCCTTATAACAGCAATGGCAGCCCCTAACATTTTTTGTCTCAGTGAAGCTTTTTCAGTTTTCACTTCTATTAGCTTACTGCAGTGTTGCAGTGTCTCTTAAGAGAAACATAATGGACTGTTGTTTGCAGAGTTTTAAGTGCTGGGCTGGGCTTGTGTTCTGCCTGGGTAATTGCCTGTTCTGATTGTTTTCACCTGCTAGCTCTGCTCGTACTCCCTGGTAACTTCCCACTATTTGGTGTGCATCCTTTTTCCTTTCTACTTCCTCGGGGGGGGGAGCGCCGCGCACACAAGCGCAAACACGCGCACAGCAGCCAACATGCGCGCACACATGCTTACATGGACTAAACCTTGCTTCTTCTTGTTAAAACGCACACACACCAGTGCAAACGTGCTTACAACTGTTTACACAGCCTTACTTATGCTTACTCAAGCCTACATGCGCATACACACGGTTACATGCGCACACACTGTCTTACTCGGGTTTACTGGTGCGCACACGCGCGCATGCGCGCTCAGCAAGAAACTTTGTTGTTATCCACGGCATACACCTTTGATTTCTTGACTTTACCTGGCCTACCTGTTGACACACCTCTTTCACTATTATGTGAACGTAAGCTGACACATGACACTCTGCTCCAATGATCTTCACTCCTTTCATACATACTCCACTCATGATGTCACCTATCTTCTACTCTGTTGCACCCCTTATCCTACTCCTACACTCCACTGACTGTGCTCATTTGCTATGTAAACTTGCGATTCACTATCCTAACTCTCATTTGCATAGGATTGCCTACTAATGCTTAGTTACATCTCTTAGACTGAGCTTCCCCCCTTAGCAACCTCTACTCGGTGGCCATGTTGTCTTCAGCCTGCCATTCTCTTGCATTGTAAATTCTTTTTAGCTATAAAATCCACATTTGTGGATCGTAATTATTAATTTTCTGCTTTTAGGGCGCAGTGCGTTTGCGCAGCCCTGTGCTACGGTTAAACCCCGGAGATCGGGATAAAAAAAAAAAGTTATTTTATTTTTAATTTGCATCCCTTCCTGTTGCCAATGGCCATATTTTTGGCCATTGGCATGCTTCCTCCTGTACATTCATGTTTTATTTCTAGCTGACACGGCTCCGTTTTGCTATTTGCAGAACCATACTCAGTTATCAACTGAGTACGTTTCTGCAAGTAACAATACTCCTAATCGGATAGGTTTGGGTTTCCTGGATTGCAAATTTACCTCATTTGCATAGCTTTCGCCTGCAATTGAGGTAATTTGCATATCCCAGCCCTGTCCGTGTAGGACTAGTTTAGAGATCTCAGTTGCACGCCTCTACCGGCTGTTCCTGGATCGCTCGGCGGACATGTTGGCTGCATGGAGTCTTACTCTACTCTAAGACTCCGTGCAAGCCTTCGTGAATCCAGCCCAATATCTAAATTAAGTTACACTATATTTCTGATTGAATCTAAGAGAATTATACTATTCCCTAGTAGCTTACTTACTAGAGCAAGGCAGACAATGTGGTGAATGGGTCTTCTTGGTGTCAGATCCAAGACAGCATATCAAATGCTCTGCCTCACTAAGAGACTTCTCAAAATAGTATCTAAAATATTACTGCTGAGATAGCTTGCAAAATGACATCATTTTTGGTCATCTGCCTTCTAGTTCCCAGGCAAACTCCCCATTGCTGGAAGCCTGCAGGACTTAGCACCTGCCTGTAAAAATATATGCACACAAGGGCTTTTGTTCAGATCTTTGGCAGGTGCTGGAAGTCATAAAACAATTGCATTCTTCCATGCTTTCAGAGTAGTACATACACTTAAACAGTTACAATAGTGTATGTACATTTCTGTTCCCTTCAGCAGGGTACATTGCTGATGCATTTCAAACACAAGAGCTTTTCAACACAAACATCTGTACAAAGCAGTTTGATATACACATGACATGCAGTTCTAATACATTTGTAACACCAGCATTTTGTATGACCCACAGTTCTAATACATTTGTAACATAGGCATCTCATATAAATCAGTTCGATATTCACAAATTACATATAATAATTTACAAAATTCCAGCTACCTGTGCTGGCAACACCTCTTTTATCACAACATCCATCCATCCTTCCACACATGCATGCCATCCATCCATCTTCAAGACCTAATTTATACAATTCAGGGTCATGGTGTGCTGGAGTCTCAGGTATAAGATTCAAACTAGTTTTCAATGGAGCACAAGTCTTTTTGTTTAACTGTTCTTTTGTTTTTTAACTTAGTAAATAAACTGGTCTATGGGCCCTTGTTAGCCATGATCCAAGTCAAAGGTGCAAAACAGCAAGTAGGTTCAGTGCAGAACACAGCATTAACAGACCAACAGAAAAAAAAAAGTACTATATAAAAATAAGCAGCTACATTAAAGAGAAAGAACTGAAGTTAGACTGAGACAGTACATTTGAATAAATACTTTAGATGATTATATATTTGCAGTTGCATGTGATTAATTAAGTTTGTGTTTATATGTCCATTTCTGAGTTCATGAAGGTATAGGAGTAACAATCTATCAGCAAATAATTAATAGTTTACAGTAAAGATCTAGATAAAGAGTAGGAACTGATGATATAATGATCCTCTCCATCCACAACCCCTTTTCACCATACTAGCTCATGGGATTGGAGTGTCACATAAACAATGGCAATCATCTAGAGCCATTCTTCACACCACAGGGTAGATTGGTTTCTCTTTCATAGCACACAATACACCAGCACAATTACATCTATGGCCAGTTTGGTAACCAGTCCATCTACTACATTTCTTTGGAATGTGGAAGGAAACTGGATTACCTGGAGAAGCCACTCCAACACAGGGAGGGTTTGCAGACTCCACACAGAAGGCACTCCAACTGAGAATTGAACCAGAAAACCTCTTGCAATGAAGTGACAACACTACCTGCTGTGCCATTATGATTCAGGGCCTCTGTTTAACTATATTGAACAATGTTTACATATTTATAATTCATACATCTTTCTAATAGCTTGACCCTGCAAAGATCTAAGTAACTGCTGATGTCAATAGGATGAACATGTTATAGGGATGTTATTACGTCTAAATAAAATTAATTAGGTGAGATGTTGCCTGTAATTATAACACAGAGACCAGCTACTCCACCATATGTGATATTAATGGGCAGCATTACATAATAAAGAGACATGTAAAGAGCATATGTAGGAGGTGTCACCTAGCATTTATAGGCAGGAAGTCTGTGAATTAAAAAAGCAGCTATAGGATATCAACAAAGGATTAACAGAAGCAGAGTGGAATCTGAGGTAACAAGTTTTATTTTGCAAATAGTTGTATTTAGTTGACTGCAAGAGGCATTTAATGAGGAGTGAAATGAAGAATATGACAAAAGGACTAAATCTTATGAACACCCACATGCCTCTGAGTTGAATCCAGCAAAAGAAGCTGATAAATAAACCACTGACATTAAAATGAATATGTTTAACTTATAAACAGTCCACCTATTGAAACTGTTGGTGACATCAACTTAAAGAGATGTATTTACGGAGGGAACTCCACTGTGCCATGCCACTGTCTTATTAACATGTCAATGGTGTTATGTCAGCTGTACTTGATAGAAGCTTGCTCTTGCACAGTGTAAATCTAAATTGCACAGTTTAGTTAACGTTGGCTTCTGTACCTATGTCTTATTAATTTGTTAATATGCAGGTAAAATCTCTTGATGAAACATCAGTAGTTGGAAAAATAACTAAGCAGTGGACTGGCTTTGTTAAGGAAGCATTCACTGATGCTGACAATTTTGGTATCCAGTTTCCAATGGACCTCAGTGTAAAAATGAAAGCAGTAATGTTGGGGGCCTGCTTCCTTGTGGTAAGTACATGGCAGCTAAAGTTATGTAGACATTGATTTCATGTTTATTTTTCCCCTCACAACTGTATCTGTAGAAGTATTCATAAAGATTACAATACCAATCAGAAATCTTAATTTTCAACTGTGTATGAAAGTTTAACAGTGTTTCTTACAACACATATCTCTCACAAATATAGATCATTGGTTATTTGGTGAATACTTGGTAATAAGTCTATAGACCATTACAGGCCCAGCTAAAAACACCTATTCAGAAGTTGCCAACAGCCTCAATGAGGGCAAGGCAAGATAAACTTGGGAAGAATTTAAGGCTGTCCATCCAATTATTTATGGTGGCAAAGATGTTACTCTGTTTAATAGGTAGTGGAAGTTTTTTTCCAGAGGTGAGGTATACATTGGAATATTTATCTTCTATTATCTATCTTATTTATCTGCTGATAATTGTTTAGATGTTCATCATAAATCATTGCTGCACTACATTTAGCTATAAGAATTATATTATAATTACAACCAGTCTTCCAAAAGCTTTCACTCCCCCGCCCTTGTGCAGAGGCTGCTGTGTCTTGAGATCCTGTATGGAGAAAACAGCAGTCAGGGTACCAAAATACTAAAGTACTTTCTTGCCAGATGTGATGTGAGGTATTGCCAGCTGTACCAGGGAGAAGTGAGACAGCATGACTGGCTGAAGTTTTGTGGATGGTCTTGTGTTATTTGGCTGTCATATCGATTTGTACAGATGTTTGTATTAAAAATGTATTTGTAAAAGTTGCTTAACAGAGTTCGGAATGTGTATTGTGCCAGAGTCAGGTGACTAGAAGTGACCTCATTTTATAATCAGGTAAAGGACGGACCTGTGGCAGCAGCAGTTTGTTTTTGTTTTTCTTTGAAACCTGATATAACAGGTCTATGTCAGTTATCTCAGTTCAGTTGTTGTTCAAGTGTTAGTTGTTGAGTCAATTCAATTAGTGTGTGGTATCCCATCTTGCCTTATGGAGGTGAGTATCTCAGTAGTACATCTTGCCTTGCGATACTAAGTGAGTTAACTAGGGATGGTTTCTCTTTAGTTCAGTTAGGAATAATACAGTGAGATTTAGATTATTTTCTTTTTTCTGCATATGTGAGATTCTCTCCAACTGTTTTAATTTTATATTCCCTGTGACTGAAACTCTGATGTTTATTGTAACTAAATATTAAGTATTCTCCTGTTTTCTATTTTATTTTCCATTATTAAATATTTTTATACCTTTTCATTGTGGTTGGCCTTTTAGAGAACACTTTTAATATCTCAAGAGTACTTGTGCTTATTTTAATGGCACTGTGGCAACTCCGATAAGCCTTACTGCTTCTGTCACACTCTACCATGTATATCAGTATTAATTTGACACAATATAATTAGTTACCTTTTGTGAGAGCCTTAGAGTATTCGACTGGTTGCAGCAATCTACTTTATAGTATGGAGAGAGGGGACACAGCTGGTGAATCTGTGCCAGCCTTTCCCAGATGTCCATATGTGTGTGTGTGTGCGTGTGTGTGTGTGTGTGTGTGTGTGTGTGTGTGTGTGTGTGTGTGTGTGTGTGTGTGTGTCCATGTCAGATACTTGGAACTGGGAAACAGTGGTCCAAGGTGAGTCCTGTTTATAAGCTGAAAAAAGAGAGAAGCTAGTCCCAGGTCTGGAGCAGGTTCCCTGTGTGCTCTTGAGGGAAAATGTGCTTGATGCAGAGAGCTGCTTTTGAAATATTGTGTAAATCCATTCCAGTTTTTAGTGACTGCCTCTCACTGGTATCAGTGGTAAGGATTGGAACGCCTGGATTACTGGCTAGGGGTAAAGGGAGATCGTCATACTGTCTCTAAGCAGACTCCTTCTCCTCAGCTTCAGTGGATTGTCAATAAATTGCTGTCTTCCATTTCAGGGCAGATAGGTCGCATTTGGGTAGTCCTTTTCACACATTTTGTTTTTGACAACAACAGTAACAAGAGTAAAAAAAAAGTATTTCGGTCTCTTTAAGAATTTTGGCATTTTAAGTGTGTATACTATTTTATCTGCAATATCCCATCTGGCAGCTGTTTTAAGCAGGAACTGTTTAATTGTACATGGGGCACTATTTTGTTGCAAATCTTTGCTGGTATGTTACTATTCTGTTATGTTTTGCGGAACTAAGGAATTGTATGAGGTTTTAGCATGTTTTGAGCTTGTGTGCAGTTCAGCGACAACTGCCTTTTGACTTCTTTGACTCCTTTCAGCATTCTTCACAGTGGTTTCAGACTTCTTTCTCAGCAAGGACATGGAACACCATACTGGTTCCTTGATCCCTTCTCCTACTGGATAGAAGAAAGACAAAATAAAGTTAAGGAACCCTTGCTGATATCACAGGCTGTGTTAGTGCATCAGCTCCAGCTGGGTGACTCTGATGTGGCTATTTGTTGCTCCTCAGACAACTCACTTTTTTCTCATGATGCCACTGGTGTGGTCCTTTCAACCACCATGGGGGGTTGCCATATCCTCTTCATCTGTTCAGTTGTCCTTAGTGGATGTGGGAGAGCAACTTTCCTTGAAAAGGACAGATTCAGCAGATAGTGAACATACCTGTTGCTCAAGATAGGGTATCATCCTCAAGTTGGTCCCTTCCTAGCGATATCCCTAGAATGAAGAAACAAAGAGTAAATATTTATCTTCCTCAGAATGTCTTTTCTGTTGATAGAGAATTTATTACCTTGGGTAAGGTTTGTTGCAAGCTTTAAAACCTGTTGAGAATGAATGGAATTTCGGGGGAGGGGAGATAAGTAATTTTCCTCAGTTCTTGAGGATTCCTTGACAGATGAATATGAGAGGGATGGTGAATCTTCAATACTTTCTGCCCAGATCCCATATACTGATTCAGAGGAATGTGTTTCCTTAGAATATTCCTTAGAGGAATTTTCTTTTTTCTAACACTATATCCATAATGAATTATTTTTCATATGGGAGCAAGTTGTTTTTCCTGCATCTTTGAAGAAATATTATGATGTTACAAGTGGATGTTCCACTCCAACTCCTATTAGTCCTTTGTTGCCAGCCTTGGAGGATGCTGTTCTTATTGCCTGCAGTATGTCTACTGGTCAGTCTTCATCTCCTAAAAAGTGAGACAGACTTTATAAGGTTGTTTCATTTTATAAATATTAGCTTCTCATCCCAAATCAGACCCAGCAGCTATTTATTGTAATAGCCTAACCATTAAGAAAATTTGGTGAATGCTGATCCTTCCCGTGCTAGCAAGTATGGAAACGCTATTGACAGTTTTGGGAAAATAATTTATTCCTCCACAACTTTAGCTTTCAGAATTTTGAGTTGTCATGCTCATTTGTTGAAATACAATACATCTTGGCCTGTTTTGATAATAAGAGGGACATTTCTGCCGCTGTGTTATGTCAGAAATCTGTTATTGCTTTTCTTTCACAGGTAACTAAACATTCCTTTAAGAGTATGTATGATTGTACTGACTCTCTGTTCAGTGCTACAGCTACTGCTACTTTGGTAAGGCATTTTGCTTGAGTACATAATCAGAAATTTTCTGAAGATGTTAAATCTGAAATAGTAAATTCTCCTTTGGTTAAGGAGGTCTTATTTTATCTTTCAGACAGTCAAACAATATGAGGAAAGGGAGAAGTTAATTTAGGAAGTCACTAAGATTTTTCATCCCTTCTCAAATCTACGAAAATCTCTGGTTCTTTGTTCAGAAAACAAAACAAAGCCACCTAAACAGTCTGCTGGCTAACACAATTTTAAGAAAAAGAAATAGGAAGGATCTAATAAAAAGGGGGGCACCTTCCAAGGAAAAGGACAGTCCACTTCTTCAGAATACCTATTGCAGCATTCCTTCCCTCCCCCTCCCTCCCTTCCATTCCTTCTATTCTGCCCCTGAGTCTAGTTCTCCATTTCTCTTTTTGGCATCAGATTATGTCAGATAAGTGGGTTCTAAAATTACTTCAGCAAAGTTACATATAGCAGTGGAAAAGATTGTCTGTTTTTATGGGGAATCCTTCTCTCTCCCTCCAAATCAGACTTCCCTGTTTCCTCCAGTCATTAGTCAATTGCTTTCTGTGGAAGACATAGAAACAGGACCCTAAGATCAGCGGGGAAAGGGTTTTATTCAAGATTTTTTTCTTGGTGCCAAAGAAGGAGCTTTCTAGGAGATTAGTGTTCTACCCACCCTTTCTCAACCTGTTTTTTTTAACGTATCTAAGTTCAAAATGCTGACTTAGCAGGGATTAACACCTCTCATACCTCATGGGAGATTTCTTGTGACCCTGGACTTGAAATTTACTTGTCATCACATTCCCACAGCCAAAGAATTCAGAAGTTTTCTAATATTTCTAATGTTTTCTTTATCAGTGCTCCGCATTACTCTTTGGGATATTCCATTGATCAGGGGATATTTATGAAATGTCTAGCCCAGGTGATTGCCTATTACAGACTGCATGGCATGCACATCTTTCATTATTTAGGCAACTTGTTAATCTTTGTAGAGTCTTTTTTGAAATGCTATGAGTCTCTTAATGGCTAAAATAGCTCCTTTGAGACTTTGGGTCTTAGATAAATTTCTTGAATCTTCTCATTCCATCTGACAGGATTGTGTTTCTAGGATTCATTCTGAACTCACCCATACAGAGGCATTCCTAACACAAGAAAAAGTAGAGTTGTATCTTCATAGGTTCATAGATTGGTACTAGGCTATTGACCCTAGGGCCTATACAAGCCTAGCCATAAGAATTCCCTGGCTATTTCTTCCCACAATATTTACTTCCCTGGACCCCTGTCTAGCAGGGTGACTGACGTGATCCCTGGGGTGAATTTCCTATCTCCCATCCAGTCATCAAGGTTCCTTTTGAAGAGGGCCAAAGAGGCGCTCTGCTTGACATGTATGGGCAGTCTATTCCAGAGTCTGGGGAGTCTGTGGATCAGGAACCTATCCCTCCAGCATATTTTGTTCATTGTGATGACAAGGTGTAGATCCCTGGAGCGTGTGGCTCTGAGGGATTGGGATTTCTTTAAGTGTAGCATGTCCAACAGCTCTGGGTTTGACATGGCCTTATATGTTAAGCAAAGATCGCTTCTGAGTAAAACTCTTTCTGACTTTCTCCAGTCAGTGCCGGATTTCAGCCAGAGTATTTTAGGATGTTAGGGTTCATGACTTTTATGATTCTCAGGATTCATCTTGCAAGGTTGCATATGAGAACAGTTCAGTGTTTTTACCTCATTCATTCCTGAGCAGCAAGAGGCTAATTAATCTCCTTGTTTCTTCTGAGCCAGGAAATCACTTGAGATCTGAGAGCTTTTCCACAAAATTCTGCACTGAAAGCACACTTCAGTAAGTTATGCAAGTGGTGTTAGTAGCATTGCCACCTATCCGTTTTTTTGTTTTTTTTTTGTTAAGACTGTCTGGAAATCAAACTGATTGTCCAGTTGTCTGGAAAACACTAAACAAACACCAGTATTCTGTTTAAAAAAAGAAATAGATTGTCAGAGTGTGTTAAATCTGTGGATTTACTGTGCTTTTTTTTTAACAGAAAAGCACAGTAAATCGGCAGGAAAAATTGGATCTTGAATGTAAAAAAGAGGGCATTCCTTCTCAGCTGCCATAACAATGACATCACAGCATGGGTGGAAAGTGGACGTGGAGACTGGAGGAGGAGGGCGACGTCATGGGAGGTGGTAGGGGTGTGGCCTTGGTCCAGTTTTCACTGTATTAGTAGTATTTTAGTTGTTCATTACAAAGGGTTATATCTTTGTAAGGCTGCAAGAAAGAACCAAGATATCAGTGGAAGAATTGTTCACATGTTCAACAGCTTTCTAATTATGTATGACGGGGAGTAAAATGCTGCTGTTTTGTAATCTTGCATAATCTATTCAAAGTATGCATACACTTTTTTGCAGCTTTTCAAAACAATATTACTTTACAAAATCATGCATGTTTGGTTGCAAGTATCAGTGACAACACTGTGTGCCTTAATGATTTCTATAAGATGGTGATTTGTACAACACAGCGCCAATTTGTTCACTCTTAGATTACAGGTTTTATGAAATATTGCTAACAATCTTAACTATTTTGCCAAACATTTATATCTTGAAATATCTTCATGTTATCCACTATTTTGTTAATAACATTTGATGTTATGTTGTCCTGTCTTGCCTTCATTCTTACAATGATGGGTTTGGAGCTGAATCCCAGTTCTGACTCGGCCGAATACATAGCTGAAAGTCTCAAACCTGGCTAATGGCAAGAAGGTATCCCACAGTGCAATGGTGTAATTCCCCAGATCTCGTTTGCCGCGTTACGTGGTTAGATGCACTCATCTTATCCGTGGCTATGTTGCGACAAATCTTCTATTACTTTTTCTTCAGAATTGTTATATTTGCTAATATATAACTTATTTCTTATTATATTTAATTTGTTGTACCTTTTACTGCCTTTCTTTTAGATAGTGATAGTTTTTTCCCCTTTAGCACGGCTTTTGCCGTCGCTTTGTAGGCCTGTTGGTATCCTTTGTAGTGGTTGTTGTTTCTGTCTGCTAGTTTATCTGTAGCTCGTTTAAGTTAGAGAGCTATTTGCCCATTTAAGTTAGAGGGCTCGTAGTTAATTATTGCCTTGTCTAGAAAATAGGACCATTTGAGTTAGAGGTCCTATTTTTCTCTCCCTGGTTGCCTTTTCCTTGTGTTTGACCTATAGTTACTGTTGGGTGTAGCTTTAGCTCTTCATTAGTCACTAGCTACATTTTTTCTTGTTGCTTTTGTGGTCTTACCTTAACTATGTCCAAAGACGTAAAAGCGAAAGAACATAAGCCTTCAGGCTTTAAAAAATGTCAGAAGTGCTCACAAAAAAATGTCCATCACAGACGGACATGTTATATGTGTTTATTGCTTTGGTGCTATTCAACTTCAAGAAAATTGCACTTTTTGTCACTCTTTCAGTGCAAGAGAACTTCAAGAAAGGAGAAACAAATTGATTCTGAAAGGGCTCTTAAAGCCGACTTTTGAGGAAGCCATCCATAGCTTTTCTTCCTCTTCTTCTTCTCCTTCCTCTAAAAAGGATAAGTCTCAAAAAAGGCATTCACTTGCAACATCGGCTTAGTCGGAGCCACCAGTCAAACTTCTAAAAATTTCCAAGGCCATTACCTCCTCAGCCCCACAGTCCTCGGAGCCGTCGGAGGTCATATTGGTTGACAGGCCTGGTACTTTGGCTCCAAAGTCTTTGGAGTCACAAGATACCTCTACTCGGATCCGGTCCATGGATATTTCACCGGTTTCCCTGACGTTGAGATTTCCAGTCCTGCACAGGTCTTGCTGTCCATCCCTATTTTCCAGGTCCACCAGGAGCTTATCAGATGATGACGTGGAACGGGTGGTGCGCAGACTCCTGAAGTCACCAGCGCTGACTAAATTATTCTCGGCTCCCACCCATTTGGTCGGAGCCTACTGTACCCATTACACCCACTGTTGTTCATCCTCCGAGCCAAGCTGGTCCTTTGGAGCCAGGGAGCTTGGTACCACTTACTGTGGATCTGTCACTTCTAGGACCCCCTTCGCTGTTCACAGAGCGGACACCTGCTCTGACTCTCTCTGTGCTGTCCAGAGAGTCTGGGAGCCGGGGTTCCCCAGTCAGCCCCGGGGGGGGGGATTCTCAGCCCCGATCTTCTTTGGTGCAGAGTATACCCCTCGGAGCATCGGCCCGGGTTAGCTCAGCTCCCACATCGGCCTCGGGTCCGATCTCGTTGGTTCCGGTGCCTTCCTCTGTCTCCTCGGAGCTGAGGGAGTCTTCAGAGTCGGCGGGATCTGCCTTTGAGCTGATGAGGAGTGTGTTGTCTACCCATTCAGCACCACAGAAGGATACTAATACTCGTCACCCTAAGGCACTGGCTACTGTCTTGGCACCACCCATTCCACAGGACAGCAGAGATTCAGAACCTCGGGATCCCAAGTGGGTGAACCCCTCTACTCTGAGGCCTCCCCAGAATATTCTTCTGAGGCACCACCTCAAAAGAGAACTTGCAAGAGGAAGCACGTTGACTCCCCAGATGAGTCCATCACTTCAGACACTGACCTCGATGAGTCGGAAGGGTCCCCACGGTCGTCCCCTGATGATATCTCATTTGCAATCAAGGTAGATGCCTCCCCAGAGGCAGATGGGGCCCGCAAAACCAGGGTGACCGTGATTCCTTTTACGGATGCCCTTATCAGCACTCCTGAAAGGAGGCTGCCTGCTCTACTCTGGAGGCAGTCGGGGGATGTTTATCGATGTACCCAGAAGCCTGGCAAAATATCACAAGAAACAAATGGGTGCCAAATATAATATCCAGAGGATATTCCATCCCATTTTCCAGTCCTGTTCCACAGACCAGAACAATTCTAGATGTTCCACCCAATCTAATGGAACAAGCAACTATAGAGATTCAAAAGTTGCTGCACAAAAGAGTAATCCAAGAAGTCCCCACAGACCAAATAGGATTTGGAACTTACTCAAGATTCTTTTTGGTGCCAAAAAGAACAGAGGACTGGAGGCCCATATTATACCTAAGCAAATTAAGCAAATCTGTCAAGACGTCAAAGTTCCAAATGGTGACACTGCAGTCTATACTTCCCTTTTTAAGGAAAGATGATCGGATGTGCTCGATAGACCTTCAAGATGGTTACTACCACATAAAAATGGACAGGACATCAAGAAGGTACTTAGGATTCAGGCTGGGAGCCAGCCATTACCAGTTCTGAGCTCTGCCCTTTGGTCTCACTACAGCCCCCAGAGTGTTCACCAAATACATGGCGGTAGTCACGGCTCACCTGAGGCGTCTTGGATTCCGAGTGTTTCCCTATCTAGATGACTGGCTCCTGTCTGCCACCACCAAACGTCTACTCCTACAAGCCAGGGATCTGGCTTTGGACATTTGCAATCAGCTGGGGTATTACAGTAAACTTTCAAAAATCTGCCTTGTTGCCCTGTCAACGTATTACATTTATAGGTGCAGATCTAGACACCTTCTCCATGGTAGCACATTTTCCAACAGAAAGAGTTGTAGCACTTAGACAGCAGATACTTCACCTCCTTCCCAAGACCAAAGTGAAAGCAAAGATAATTCTAAGATTACTAGGAACAATGGCTTCCACAATTACACTGTTCCCTCTTGCCAGAATGCACATGAGGATCCTTCAACGGCTATTGTTCTTCCAGTGGTCACTTCAGGAGCGTCCAATGTCTCACCTGATCAGAATAACGGAATCGTGCAAGAACGACTTAAGATGGTGAATACACTCCACTCATGTGACAATAGGCAGACCCTTTGTTCCACATCTACCCATAGCTACAGTAACCACGGACACTTCCCAGATAGGGTGGGGGGGGCATTATCTGGGAAGAACAGTCCAAGGTACATGGCATTAACATGAGGCTCACTTGCATTTAATGTTCTAGAGATGAGAGCAGTGCTTCTTGTGTTGCAAGCACTTCACGACTCTCTTCCTCTAGGGACAATTACGATACAGTCAGACAATATGTCTGTGGTTTGGTACATAAACAAGCAGGGGGGAACCAAATATTACCCCCTTTGTCAAGAGGCCCTAAGAGTTTGGCAATGGGCAATTTCTCCCCAGCACTTTCTAATTGCAACACACATTCCGGGGAAGTCCAAAGTGATAGCGGACAAGCTGAGCAGAGAAATCCTAATGCCTCACGAGTGGTCTCTCAATCACAGTGTAGCAGAAATGATTTTCCAAACATGGGGTCAGCCTTGCTGTAATCTCTTTGCCCCTCCCATGAACGCCAAGTGCAGCAAGTACTTTACCCTAATCCCCCCTCCGGGGGAGACACCGAGAGATGCACTTGCTCACGACTGGCCCTCTGAACTTCTATATGCTTTTCCTCCATTTCCTCGCATACCCAGAGTCATTCAGAAAGCTCAGTTCTCGAGAAGCAGGATAATTTTCATTGCTCCTTACTGGCAAGTTTGGTTCCCCTTCCTTTGGCTTTATCTTCAGGAGAAGCCTTGGACTATGGACCCAGTGCCAGATCTGCTGATTCATATGTCAGGGGAGCTTCATCCTTCTCACCACACCCTAAAATTGACAGCTTGGCTGCTCTGCTTCCCAATTTAGTCAGGATTCACAATTTCAGTCATACAGTTAGACATATCTTAATGTCCTCGCATAAAGCTTCCACTACAAAACTGTATTCTAGCAAATGGAAAAGGTTTTCCTTTTGGACTCAAGACAGGAACATTGATCCTTTTTCTGCACCTATCCATTCTATTTTGGAATTTTTGGTGGAACTGTTCCAACAAGGTTCAGCTGCAACAACCATCAGGGTTCAACTCGCTGCAATATCAAATTTTCACATTGGTGATTCTACTTCCAACTTAATGTCACATAGGTTGTGTAGAACCTTCTTAAAAGATGCCTCTTTATTAAGATCTCCCTTTAAGGAACCCCTTTCTCCTTGGGATTTAAATTTTGTTCTGTCTCATCTCACGTTACCACCTTTTGAGCCCTCGTCATCTTCAGACCTCAAGTTCCTTTCTTGGAAGACATTGTTTCTAGTGGCTGTAACGTCTGCTAGAAGAGTATCAGAGTTGCAAAACGTCTGCTAGAAGAGTATCAGAGTTGCAAGCTCTTTCTATTAAACCGCCATATTTAATTTTTCATAAGGATATGGTATCCTTACAAACTAATCCATCCTTTCTACCCAAAGTCTCTTCCCCAAACAACATAAACCAATCTATAGAGCTTCCAGTGTTCTTTCCTAATCATAGCAACAAGGCAGAGTACAAATTACTTCAACTAGAAGTGCATAGACAACTCAGATTCTATTTGCATAGGACTAAAGACTTCAGAAAATCTGACCAATTATTTGTATCCTTCTCTGATGAGAAAAAGGGAAGCTCATTTTCTAAAACTACTCTTCCCAATTGGCTTTCTAATTGTATTACATTCATATATAACTCAAATCACAGAGATTTACCTTTTAAAGTGAAGGCTCATTCTACTAGAGCAATGGCTACGTCATCTGCCTTTCAAGCCAGAATTCCCATGGATAATATTTGTGCAGCAGCTACTTGGACTACTACACATATTTTTATCACTCTTTACAAAGTGGATTTGGCCTCCAGGTACAGGGCCTCCTTTGGTTCCATGGTGCTTAAAGGTGTACATCATTGTAAGAATGAAGGCGAGATAGGACAACATAATATAAAGAAGTTATGTACTCACCATAATGTTCCATGTTTGTTGTCCATCTCACCGTTCATTCTTACGAACCCTCCCTCCTTCCCCCCTACCAAAGACTCCTTGTTGACTGGTAGATGTTTTTTTTTTTTTTACTACCTTTAGGAGTTCTTTGTCTCAGTTTGTTTCTCCTTCTAATAGGTATGGTGTAGACTTGGATATATGTATATATTTGTATATATGTATATAGTGTACATATCATTCAGTAGAGGCAGCAAACAAGATCTGGGGAATTACACCACTGCATTGTGGGATACCTTCTTCCCACGAGTCAGGTTTGAGACTTTCAGCTATGTATTCGGCTCTGAACCCATCAATGTAAGAATGAATGGCGAGATGGACAACAAACATGGAGTGAGTACATAACTTATTTTTTGCTAACATCCACTGTTTGCAATACACCACCCCCAAAATAACAGTATTGCACTCCATTTTTGCATTATTAATGTAACCATAGAAAATGTCTTGTTTTCCATAACTTTATACAAACAAGCATTAATAACTCTAGTTCTGTGCATTCCATGCTGAACTTTTCGCTATGTTTGTTTGTTTGTGTCTTTTGGCTTTTTCGCTGTTAGGGGTCGCCACAGCGGAACTCCGGTCCGCTAATGATTGGCAGTAGAATTTACGAACTGGCTTTCCAGGCCTAATGCACAACCTTCAATGAAGGAACGCCCATTCACGCATGTCGCCACACAGAAGACGCTCTAACTGAGAATCGAACGGGCAATGTCTAACTGTGAGGTATACCGCAGCACCACAGTATGCTGAGCAAATCATGCAGGCTTGTAGATACCACCTCGCTGCAGTAGATTTAGGTATGTATTAATAAAAGGACTTAAAAAATTAGAATTTGAAAACACTGACAGTTATACTTGTCTCAAAAGTATAAGGAAGTCTGTATAAAGACAAGTATGCCTTTGCACAATACTCTAAAATTCTGCTTTCCTGATGACTCTACTCTTGTAGGAAGCAGTGGGTTGACTGTTTGGATGCAATATGTCCATCCACTGTATTTCCAAATTCCAGTACTGTGGAGATTGCATTAGTATGTCTGTGCATTAGTATGTCTGTTCACATCCTTTCAAAACCGATAACTCAACATATTCAGTTCCAAGACTCACTGCAAACAGGAATGGGAACAATTTCCATAGATGAGATTCTTCCTTTATGCATTTCCAACCTTTACACTGATATCTAGATTAATTTTGAAGATTTAGAAAATTTTTCAAAAGATCATTGTGGTGACACTCTTCTGGCCCAAGGAGCAGTGGTTCTTCCTTTTTATGGAACTGGCAAAGGGCAATTGTCACAAGCTTTTTCACGGACTGTATCTACTCATAAAAGACCAGAGTTTTTTACTACACTCCATTCTGAAATGGGTCCTAACTTTTAAAAGTTCGAACACCATATGGTCGAGACCATATGTTCGAACTCTTAAAAGTTCGAAAATCAAAAAAAAAAAAAAAACTATCTGAAAGCTTAAGCAGGGGGGCTAGCTCCCCTGCACACACCCCCCCCCCGCTCTTTAAATATACCAACTCTGAGATCGCACTACAGTGCAGACAATGGAAAACTTCCATTGCACTGTATGGGGATCTCTGTTGAAATGTTCAAACTTTTAAAAGTTTGATCATATGGTGTCGACGATATGACGTTCGAACTTTTAAAAGTTCGACAACGTGCTAAGAACCCTTTTGAAACAACTGCAACTAACTGCCTGGATGATTCAGTTTGACACCTTTTAAGCACGTTGATTTTGAGGAAATGGGAGTTGATGTGAATCAGGGTTCAGCTCTGAGCCCACTGCTATTCACTATTGTTCATACTGGTGATGGACTACATTAGCAAACAGGTCGGCGGGGGCAGATCAACAAAGTTGTCGTATGCAGATGATGTATGTTACTGGCAGACTATGGGCAAGAACATCAGCAGAGGGTAGGGCCATGGAATGCAAAACTGAAGGGACATGGGATGAAACTGAGTACAGATAAGACAGTTGTAATGATAGCAAATGTGGGAAATCAGAAGTTGAAAACTGAGATAGAAGGGAAAAATATTATTACAGGTTAATAGCATCAAGTATCTGGGAGAGATGGTTGAGGAGAAGGGAAGTCTGAATGAGGAGTTTAAACCTAGCATAAGATGACCTGCAACAAACTGACACAGAGTATCAGTGGTAGTGCATGGCAGAAGAATGCCAGAGGCTGAAAAGTAAGGTGTACAAAACAGTGGTGTGACCAATACTACTGTATGGTACAGAAACCTGGGCAGTAAAAGCAGAGCAGTTGAGGAAGCTAAAGATGATGGAGATGATGTGTCTGAGATGGGTAGTAGGATGCACACTGTGGGGCAAATGAAGAAATGAGGACATAAGAGCAGAAGCCAAATTAGCTCCAGTTGCAGAAAAGGTCAAAGGGAACAGATTGTGGTGGTTTGGGCACATTTGTAGGAAAGCAAAAGACAGTCTGGTGAATAAGATTTGAGATAGACAGGAAGAAGGCAAGAGGAAATGAGGGCATCCAGCAAAGAAGTGAATGGATTGTCTGAGAGAAGACTTGTGACAATCAGGCATGAGTGTTGAAAAAGGTAGGAGAGTGGCATAGAACCGGGAGAGATGGCGACAGTTGACACGACTTCCCAAGCCCATGTAGAAAATGGGAAAAAGTGGGGTGATGATGATGATTCTGAGGATATGCAGCAGGTATTAAAGGAGGCAGTAAATCCTGCTATTAGGATATTTTATGGGATTATGTACCACTGGTGCTACTATATTTATGTTAGTTACCATCTTCTGGCCTGTCTTACCCCTTTAGCAAAGTTTATTTGCCAGCCATTTCAGCAAATCAGTCCATGGATCCTCCAAATTCTTTTCAGACTTTCATCAAGCTCTTATTGAAAGGTGCTTTGCTTTTAAGACCTCCTAGAACACAGGTTGCACCTTGATGTGATCTTAACTGTGCTGGAAAAGTTAATTCTGTCCCTTTTGAGTCAGCTCATCTTTTTTTTTGTTTGTTCTTTTTTTGTTTGTTTTTTAGTTTATGACTTGGAACATTGTTTTGCTTATTGCTCTGACATCTCATCTGCAAGATAGTATCTGAGTTGCAAGCTCTCATAGTGGGTGAACCTTGTTTGGTATTCCACAGTGACAGGGTTATTACAAGAACAAATCCCTCATTTCTGCTAATAGTTTCAGAGTTTATTTGGAATCAATCCATCATTTTCCTTGTATTCCTTCCTGAACCTCTCAGCCAGGAAGAAAGGATTCTCCATATTCTGGGCATGTACAGGCAACTCATTTATTATCTTGACAGAGATAAGTCCTTTAGGAGAGCTGATTAGCTGTATATTTCCTATGATTGGAAAGAAAATGCATCCTGTGTCAAAACAGATTTCCAGATGATTGTCCCTTGCTTTTTCTCTTTGTTATTCCCACCATGGTAAAGCAGTTCCAGGTAGGATTAAGGTGCGTGCTGCTAGAGACTTGTCTTCTTTGTTGGCATATTGGAAATGGGTGGACACCAGTAGTTCTGGAAATACCTACATAGTCCTGTTTACATACTTTTATAAGGTACTACCAACTTAATTTGTTTTCCAGGTCCAAAATAGGCTTTGCTTGGACCATTCACCAGATCATCCTGTATCCTAATCCGTCCTTCTCTCAGGCTACATACAGTGTGATAATCTAGCCCAACAGCTAAGGCTACTGCAGCAGTGATTTATGATGACTGTAGTTTAGTTGCGTACATTATACTTACAGTAATAGATGTTTCATTAAATTACTGCTGCAGTAGCTGCAGCCTCCCTCCAGCCCTCTAATTTGTATATGTGTTTTCAGGACAGCAGCCTTTCCTCTTTTTGTGCCAAGAAAGTCCTGAAGTATTTTGGTGCCCAGGTTACTGTGTTCTTCACAGACTAGCTTGAGACATAACAGTATAGATGCATGCGTGGGTGGAGTGAAAGCTTTTTGGCAGGATATGACCCATATACCTAAGGCTACTGCAGCAGTGATTTAATCAAACATTTATTGTTATTGTAAGTGCAAGTTATACAACTGAACTCTTCTTTAACTAGGTACTTGAGGTAATATTTCTTCTGTGAATGAATAGGAGGTCAAAGAGGGCTGGATCTTTCATGTCTCAAAAGACTAGACAAAGGTTTCCACAGAGGAGTCTATAAGAGGCATGAGGTGTGAGAGAAAGCTTCCAGACAGTCCAGATGACAAAGATTTTTGTTTCTGTTGATTATTTTAGTAATGAATCTTTGAGGTATTTCAAGTTGAATGATATGTTTATACCAATATATGCCAAAAGTTGGATTATATACAGTAATGGGTCTGATAAGATGTGATTAAGGATAATTACAACTTATTTCAATCTGGTGGAGATGCCTTTAGAAATACAAGCCAGATAGAAAACTTTCTAAACTATTACAGAGATATGATGGTCAAACGATAAGGAATTATGAACAGGAGAGCTGTGTCACTTATATGGTATGTGAAAATGTTAGTTTACCAAAATGAACTATTCTACATTTTTCACATTTTATTTGGGACCTTTATCCTTGCCAGTTGTTAGCATGACCTAAACCATGTTGAAACAACTGTCTGTCACTGGAAGATTGAATAAAAACAACTAATTTACAGCTGCATCCAAATTTACATGACCACAGGCCAGGAGTGTTGGCCTGTGGGTCTGAAAAAAGCATGACTGATAGAAGACAGACCAACACTGATTCCTCTATTACACCACTGATAACTTTTTTTTGCTTTTAGAAGTGGCATTTGTGACTCCAGCCACGTGTGTTCATTTGGACAACCAGTTATCTATCCACTGCACAGCATAAGGATTTACATTCAGATTTACAGGTCTGTCAATAATGCCTGCATGGTACTGTCAAAGGATTTGGCCAGATCCATACATACATGCAAACATACAAATATTTCAAGCACGGGCATTAATGCCCTTCTAGCTTGCCAGTATACCAAAACACTTGTTCCCATAATACGTGTCCAGCCTGTTCTTAAAAATATCTAAACTAGTACTTGCCTTAATGTAATTAGGTGGTCAGTTCCATGCATCAGCTGCTCTGTCAGAGAACCAATTAGTGCACTTCTCATTCCTATAGAATCTTCTACATAGGTTGTCTGATGATTCTCTAGTACTTTTTGATAACCCCAAACATTTCCAGAGGTAGTTGTCTCTAAATGCCCTATATACCTGAATAAGATCTCCTCTTAGATGTCTGTAAGAGACACTGTACAAGTTCAGATATTTTAGTCTTTCATAATAACTTAAATTTTCACATCCATGGATGCCCTTGGTGTATTTCCTCTGTACTCTTTCCAGTTTAATCAAGCTTATTTTCATATAGGGTTTCCATATTGTTATTCCATACTCAAGTTTGGGTCTAATGTAACTAACAAACAATGACTTCATTATTTTTGATTTTCTAGCCTTTATAAATCTTTTTATATAACATATAGTTCTATAACTATCATTAGCCAATTGGTTGACATGATTAGAAAAACTCATAGCTGAATCTACCCATATACCCAGGTCCTTAAATGAGTCTATAGTTTCAATCACTGTGTGATGTATTAAGTATTCACCTTTTAATTTATATCTCCCAAATCTCATGTGCTTATTTTTTGATGTATTTATCAGCATATTACTTTCCTGTGCCCAAATGGTCAATTTAGTCAAGTTATTTTGCAGACATGCCTTATCTGTAACACATGTAAGTTTACCCAATTTCAGGTTGTCTGCATATAGACTGTAGAACACCTCAGATGAAAAGGTTAGGTCTGAAAGATACAATCTAAACAAGTAAAGGCCTAGATATGCTGTATGTAATACATAACCACTATCAACTGCTTTGTTAACTTTTCAAAGTCATTAATGAGATTAAAGATGTAGGACCTTTTTTTGATTAAGTCTAATTGAAGACAATTCAGGATTAAGATATTTTCAGTGTCCAGACTGATGAAATCTAGATATTATGCTCCATGGCTTTACAAATGAGGCTACTGAGACTAATGGAACAATAGTTTCCAGGTTCTGTGGTTCGACCACCCTTGTGTAATGGTGTTACAATGGCTTTTTTCCAAGTTTATGAATGTAACTTTTTGAGATGTTTAGATTAAAGAGGTTAAGTAGGGGTTCCAATAGGCCATATTTAGCCCTGATATTCAGGCAACATGGTACCTTGTCAGGGCTCATGGATGAGGTGTTCTTACCTTTTGACAGGGCTGACATAACTTGTTCCATAGTAATTATAGGTCTGGATGGAACTGTGGAATCTCTGGAATGTCTATAACTGTAGGCAGAGTAGAATTTGCACTAAATGTGTCAGCTAGTGTATTACCTGTTTCCTTTAAGTCAGTGTGTGAAGTATTATTGTGGGCTAATTCTGAGCATTGTTGAGTGTTGGTTCTTAGTTTCTTGACATAGAAAAGAAAGATTTGTAGTTGTTTTTAGCTTCAGTGCCTGTTTTAAGTTCATACCCTGCTTTGAGCTTCCTAAGTGTTCCATTAAGCTCTGTACTAGTTTACTAAAGTGTGATCTTAAGGTAGGTAGAATGAGAACTCTTCTAAGCATTAAGCAAATTATTTCTGTTGTTGTATAATTTATTTATATGGGTATACCAACATATGTGTTTGTTTCCATATTTCTAATTTCATTTAGTGCGGATAGGGATTTCCTGATCAATCAGTACAGTTTTTTAAGTGGGAGTAGAAGTCCAAGGCATAAGCAGCAGCTTTTGTAACGGGATCTATTGGAGGAAGATTACAGCAGAATTTATTTAGGTCATCGAGAAACTGAAGAAGGTTTCCTTTTGAGAGGTTCCTAAACATAGAGGTATTTTCAGGGAAGTGGTACCAGTTTTAAAGGAAAAGTCTCTAATGTATGGTCTGATTGAACAAGACAGGATGATACATATGGATATGTACAACTCATGCTCATATTTATGAGGACTAGATAAAGGATAGTGAGGTCCTTATTAGGATAGCTAAGTATTTGTAAAACAAAGTTAGCAGTTATAATGCTATGAAATTCATTATACTGCTACCTACTGTAATAGGATAGTACCTACTTACATTGTATTACAGTATGTGTATAACTTAACAATGTCTTCTCCTTGAACTTCTGTCAAACAGAAAGACATACCTGCGTGCTACTGACTGATCTTAAGTAGTTAACTTCATTTGCTCAGCAACCTGTGGGTATCGGATCCAATTCGGATCAGAGCCGGTAGCTTTCCAAGCTAAAAGATCCGAGCTCCAAGCATCTCCCTCTACCCATAATGCCCTGCCATCTCCCTCTAACCCTCAGATCTCGTTTGCCACGGCTTCTATAAGCTTCTCAGAACGAGCTCCAAGTGTGGTACTGTGAGTTTAGCATTTAAAATTTAATTTTCTGTCAAACTTTCTCTAACTTTGTGTGTGTGAACTCCCTCTTATTTTCCTAGCCTTTTTGGGTAGTTTCTTAAACTTTTTTGGTTAAGTTAGATTTATTCCCCTCCCCCCTCTGCGTGTGTGAAGGTGTGTGCTTGTGGGCCTATTTTTCTTTTCTATAATGGCTGAAGGCCCTAAAGCTATTTTCTCTAAATGTACTGAGTGTGGCCATAAGTTGTCCCCAGCGGATGGCCACACTCGGTGCATCCTGTGCATGGGGGTTGATCACCTCTCCTCGGGCTGCACTATTTGAGCAGCCTTCAACCCCAGGGCTTTGAAAGATAGGAGGACGAAGCTTATTCTGGCGGGCCTTTTTCCCCCGGATTCTGCTTCATCCTCCTCTGTGGCACCAGCTGTGGCTGCGGCTGCCCCACCTGTCACTCCTGATCCCCTGGCCGGGACTCAACCTCCCTCGCTGGCCCAGGAGGAAAGGGATGGCAAAAAGAAAGACAAAAAGGATAGGGAGAGAGAGAAAGAAAGGCATCACAGCCACAAGAGGCGGTCCGAGTCAACCCCTTTGGCACCGCCGTCTAAACAGTTTGCCTCTCCCCTTAAGGTCTTTGGGCCCCCCCCCCGGCTCCATTCTCCACGTTTCTCCCCGGAGCCAGAGGAGGGCACCCAGTCACCTTCGAGGTCATCTAGGCGGCCTTCCCGGCCAGCTTCGGTGGCCTCATCTAGATCTACCAGAAGTTTATCGGATGCAGACATGGACCGGATGATGCGTCGATTTCTCCAGGCCCAGCTGCAGATGGGAGTGCTCTTGCCTCTCCCCCCCCCTCTGGGGGGGGAGCTCGACACCTTTTTTCGCCCCATTGCTCCTTCTCCGGCCCGCTATCAGGAGTTTGGAGCTGTCGGATCTGACTAGCTTCGGAGCCGGGGTGGGGTCGGCACCGACAGCGTTTCCTACATCGGCGCCGACTGTACCATCGAGTCTGTCAGATTCATTTTCGGATCCGAGCTCTCAGGGCCATGAGTTGAGCGTCGGATCTGGAGGGGTCAGCAGGCCTTTGGCTCCGTTAAGGTTGGGGCACACTACCCTTTTGGATCCGATTGGGTCACCTTTGGCACCGGTCCGCACGTTGGATCCGAGGGGACTGCTTTCGGATCCAAGGGAAAGCAATTCCTCCTCGGCATTTGATGTCGTGGAGAGGGTCCTTTCGAGGGATTCGAGACTCCAGGCTCTTGCTACGGATCCACCTGCCATTCCCACTCAGGCCTGTCTTCCATCATCCGGCCCCAGGGACAGCCTGCGCCTATGTCCCAGATTGTTCCCGTAGAGGAACAGGACATTGTTGGTCAGGCCTCTTCGGACAGCCCAGGTCCCTCACAAACGAAAGTGCAAGAGGAGGCACTTGGACTCACCTGAGCCCCTCACGGAGGACACAGACTTAGAGGAAGGGGAAGGTTCCCCAAGGTCACCCCCCGAAGACGTCTCCTTTGGAGACATTATGGAAATGTTACACATTAGAGGGGGGTAGTCTGTCCAAAAACCTTCCTCGGATGAGTCTGTGTTTCTGGAGGCATTTGACGCAGGCCCATCTACCTCTTGGGTGTCCCCTCCCGCCGACCCCCTGGTAGACCTCATAACTACCAGAGCATGGAAGGAGCCGGACACTGTTGAGCCAATACCCAAGAGAACAGACAGGATCCTCAGCCCTCCCATGGACAGGACAGTTTGGAGCAAGGGTGCCCCAGTGGATGTCATGGTGGTGGCAGCTGCCACTAAAAAGGAATTAGCATAGGAGAGTTCCTCGGTGCATCCCCCAGACAAGGAGTTTCGGATGATGGACTGCCTTGGAAAGCGGATGTTCTCCTCAGCGACCTTCTCTGTAAGGTCACTGAATGATATGGCACGTGATCCAGCTCCAGCTGGACCTGATTAAGGAGTACGCTGGGTCACCCCCAGAGTCCATGTCGGCCAAGGACAAGTGGACCTTCTCGGCTCGAATGGCCACTCTCAAGTCAATTACCAACACATCTATGCGGCTTCTCTTCCATGCTATGGAGGGAGTGGCTAGAGCTAGCGGAACAGGCGTCGTCTTACGTAGACAGGCCTGGCTCCATCTCTGCAATTTCGCGGAACCCTTCAAGTCGTCCTTTGCGAACGCCTCTTTTGATGGTTCTACGCTCTTCGGCAAAACCGTCCACAATACGCTTCTCCAGAGTGAGAAAGATGGGAAGACGTTGTCTGCCATCGGGATCCGCTTCTCGGCTCCTTAGAGGTTCTACTCCAGGAACTAAAGAAGACAAAAGAAGATGTGGTTCCAGAAAGCTCAACAATCCCTTTTCAGTCTGGATCCCTCGTCCTTCAGAGGCAGAGGAGGACAGGGTGGACGCCGGCCCAGAGGCAGAGGGGGTCCGAAGAAGTTTGGGTCGAGAGAACCTTTTTCGGATTGACCCGCGCAGCAGTCCTGAGGGGTTGCCCAACTGCTCCTCTCTGGAGATAGTCGGGGGCGCTTCTCAGAACACCTAGCAAATTGGGAGTCCATTACAACAGATCACTGGGTGCTCCGAATCATATCCAGAGGCTATTCAATCCTTTTCCTAACTTACCCTTCCCAATCAACAAGACCCCCCGATGTTCCACCCGATCAGAGGGAGTCAGTAGCATCAGAAATTCGAGGGTTGCTAAGAAAAAGAGCTATCCAGCGCATCCCCCCCCTGAGTAATCCGGATCAGGCTTTTACTCCAGGTTCTTTTTGGTGCCAAAAAAGACAGGGGACTTACGACCCATTCTCAACTTGTCCACACTGAACCTGTCAGTCGCCAAAGAAAAATTCCGGATGGTCACTATTCAATCCATTCTCCCACTTTTGCAGGAGAACGACTGGATATGCTCGATAGACCTCAAGGATGCGTACTCAGGTACAACTTACCCTCTAACAACTTGCTCCAGCTACACTTATTACTGCTTTTGATGACTCTTGCTAAGCTATAGCATAGATACTTAAACTGGTAGAGGTGGTTATTTTCCTGTTGTACCTAGAAAATAAAAATCACTTATCAAAGAGTCCTTGACATTGTTGAGAGCTCAGTCTTGAACCTGCAATGGCCATTGGTTGCCTCTCAGACCACTCACTTACCTTTCTGGCTTTTTTTGCTGTATTCTTTTTGGCCAGTATCACCCAGGGTCAGCCATCTTTTCTGCTGCTGTTTCAGTGTCCAATATGAGCAATCTTCTCTCAGGTCTAGGAGACATTCCAAAAGATCCTTTCCAGGGTAACCAGGCCAAGAGACTATTAAGACCTGACAGTCATCTTCTACTAGAACTCCTTTTAAAAAATATATACAGTGTTATTTGGAAAAAGTAATTACTGTTTTAAAATATGATTTCCTTACCTTGGCTAGACAGACATTAGAGGCAGTAAATCCTGGTACACAGAAGCCATTACATGTCGTCAGCCCCTGTAAAGTTATTCCTGAGAAAACAGGGACTGATGATTCTGACATTGACAGAGATGGGGCTTCTTCTCCTGCAGCTTTCCAAGCCCAAATGTCTAACCACTGCCAAAATGAATGGGGTAGTTTTATGAGAACAAATTGATGTTCACCTTGAAATGAGGAGATAACTGTGATTTGTTTCAAATGGATATGTCTCATTCCTCTCTCATCCCTCCTGTACTTCCAGCTCTGGAGGATATGTTGAATTCTGCGTGCAGTCATCCTGATATCCAAGCATCAGCCCACAAAAATGCAGATTAACTCCATAAGGTACCTCATGCTAAGAAATTAATTTTCTTTCACTTTAGAGCTGACCCAGCTGCCATTCATTTCACCTGTATCTTATGGTCTTTAATATTAACCCTTCACCTTGTGATAAAAAAAAGATAAAATGATAGACCATATCGATTAGAGAAGGATTTCTTCTTCCACTTTAGCCTTCATAATTCTGAAATATCAGACATATATGTGGAAACTTGTGCTTTGTTATTTGGGCAGTCTGAGTGAATTGAGTGAACTGGCTTCCGCTGTTCCTACAGAAGAAAATTCCTTTTGAACCAAACTGTTTTGACCTTATCTTAGGTATCTCAGGTATCTAAACATGCTTTGAAGAGTGTGTATGATTATGTAGATACTGTGTCAAGGGCTACTACCAGTGCTAGTGTTGAGAAGGTATGCTTGGGTATGTAACCAAAAGTTTGCTGATGAAGTAAAGTCTAAAATCTTAGATTCTGCTTTAGACAAGGAGTTATTGTTCAGCTATTCTGTATCCAGGTTTTCAAACAATATATTGAAAGAGGAAAATTGATTCAGGGCCTCCCTGTTACCCCCAAAAAAGCCAGTCTTTTTTTTGCAAAGTGCAAAACAAAGATGGCTGGAGGGTAATAACAAAAAACAGGGGTCTTTTTAGAAAAACGGACAGACCCACAATACAGAATGACAATGCAGCATTCTTGTTGCTCTTCCCTCCTCCCTGGCCAATATCTATCCAAACCTGTCCTTCAAACTGGCCCTCAACATTCCGCTTTGACAAAAGATTCTTTCAGATTCTTGAATGTCAAAAGGAGGGTTAACAGATGGAACTGTATAAAAAAACTGATTTCAGGGGAATTCCACTGTCCAAACCAAATAGAATTTTTTCCCCAGGTTCCTCAGTCATATACAGCCATGTAGTCATAGAATCAGTGCATCAGTGCTTAGAAGTCAAAGGGGTAAAAACTTATTTTCTAGAATGTTTCTGATACCAAAGAAAAGGGCCAGTTATAGACAGCTACTAATTTTTCATTTCTAATTCTGTGTGTGAAAGTTCCAGAGTTCAGAATGTTACCTTACGGAACATGTTACCCTTCACTCCTCATGCGTGTTACTTGGTAACTCTAGATCTAAAAGATACTTATTAATCCACATTCCCATAGCCATGGGCTTATGAAAGTTCTACATTTTTTTTCTTTTTTGTGGGTCACATTATCATTTCTCTGCATTACCCTTTGGTTTATCCACAACTCCAAGGGTATTTACAAAATGCCTTGCTCTGGTCATAGCATTCTGCAGACTGAATACCATTCACATCTTTCTTTATTTAGACAGCTTGCTTATCTTTGCATACTCTTTATCCAGATGTCTAGAGTCATTAATTGGGTTATGTCTCTTGACCAGTCTAGGCTTCCAGGTTAATATAGTAAAGGCATATTTGATTCTGTCCTACATGATTGTGTTTGTGGGTTGCCTTATAGAAATTTATTTCCAAAATGCCTTTTTTACACAAGAAAAGGTGGATGGGTTTTTACCTGGAATTTTTCCTGAGCTTCTCAAATCAGTCACAGACTTCTCCAAAAGAATTTCCAAATATTCTAGGGTTGTTTGCTTCTGTATGATTCCTCTGTATGGATTACACATGAGAAAGGTGCAATAGTTTCTAAAAAGAACATATGAACTCAGCATTTGCATTCTTTAGAGTATCGCTTTCCACTCTTGTGCTTATTAAAAAGGAACTGCATTGGTGGATGTGAAGATAGCTGAAGGCTGCCAGCCTAGCCAGATAGAATTTTGTAGATAATTCTGTCATTTGTAAAATATTAATATAAGCCACAAGCTTGTTCTCTCAAATGGGAAAAAAAGGTGTTAAATGTGAAACTGCAAAAATGTAACAACAGTGCTCTCTGCTGTAACAAAACTGACAAGTCAATTCTTTGATGTCAAAACTTGGAGCCGATATGTCTGGATGAAGGAATTCTGCCTATTGTTTTGAGGCCAAAGTTATTGGCTAGTATAATTTGTTTTATTGCTCTGGTGCCTGACCAGCTGCAAAATCAAAGGGGCTATTAACCTCTGAGAGTCTTTTAGCCTGGGAACCAGAAAAAATATGTAATCTGAAATGAATCAGTGGTATTGTGTTATCAATTTAAGGACAGAAAGAATGAGAGCATTAGAGCATTTGTCTTGAGAACATGCAACTCACCAGCACTTTGCCTGTGTCGTTCTGTAAGTAGGATTTTAAAACTGTGTTTTCTCTTAGATATAGCCAGGAAATAGGAAGATTAGACTAGTTTGTTTTTCTGTGATGTCAGAACTTTTCTACGGTATTATTTTAAGTATTTCTCTGTGATCTCTGAACTCTTGACTAGCACTGTGTAGTATGATGTATTGTCTTGTGTTTTTATTATTTATTATTAAATATTTTTAAACCTTTCAGCTGTGGTTGATGTTCTTCATGTTTCACTGTTGCAGTCATTACATTTGGGTTATCTGCTTGCAGGTTTGCAAATTGCAGATTAACAATGTCTTGGGTCCTACGTCGGTTGCTGTCCCTTCTTCCATGACGTCAAGTTGTCAAGAGTATAAAACATGCAGCAGACGCCATTACATCAGTCTTTCTTGCCGTGCGGTGCCCGAAGCAGAAGCAGTTCGCAAGTGCCAGTCGGCCCGATTCCTGAAATTTTCGTTTTCGAGTTTCAGAACCGAAGTCTTCAATTAAATCTAAGTACCCCATTGGGGAAACTTTTTCTTGCTCCTTCCCGATGTCAGTAAAAGTTAATAATTGCATTACTTGTGGAAAGCAAATACCTCATAAAGATTTTAATTCGTACTGTATTCCTTGCCTAGGCCCTGACCACGACGTACCTTGCTGTCAGTTTTGTGCTTTATTTAATCAGCGCACTATCCATCATTGGTATAGTTTCACGTCTAAATATTTCTGTTCTCAGTTTAATTATCCAGAAAAAAAAAACGCAAAGATAAAGACGAGAGACAGGCCGCCGAGATTCAAAACTGCTGAAGACACTTCTCCTAAGCCAGTCGCCAGTTTGCCGGTACTCAGTGAGGCACTTTCGCAACTCCTGATACCCGCTACTTCTGATTTGCAGGCCTCTACTGAGACCGATTCTGAGTCCGGTATGCCGCGAGATGCTTCAACTATGGAACCCGCGGATGTCTCTACCTTGGATAGGTCCGGAGCCGCTGTGCAGGCACCAGCTTCTGAGGGTGTATTCAGGCCTACCGACTTGCATATTAAACCGACGCCTCCTTCTTTACTTAGGCCTAAATCTCGATCCATGCCAAAAAAACCAACGCCCAGGCTACATGCTCAGGCCTGTATGCCTAAAAAACAAATGATAAGAATGGCTGAAGATCTAATAACTCTAATAAGGGGTAGCCAACCCCCCTTCTGTGAGGCCTAGGACTGAAGTTGATTATGAATCTTCTGATCAGGATTCTGTTTTTTCTTATTCCTTTGATGATCTGGATTTGCCCTTATCTACTTATGAAGATTCTGATGCAGAGGACTGCATTCCCTCAGCTTCCCCTCCTGTGGATTTTTCTTTTGGGGAAACCTTACATACTCTAAGGGAGCATTTCCACTGGGAAAGCCAGGATTTTTCTGATTCAAAAAAGAGACTTAGGGATTTCCTTCTCCTACCTCAGCATAGGCCTTTAGCTATTCCTCCTGTACTAGACATTGTTGATTATACTTTTTCGGAATCTAGTTTGGTCCCTGATTCCCTACCTCCTGCTCCCAGAAAACCTGACAGATACTACAGGGTCCCTAAGTCCCACAAGTTCCTTTTTAAAAATCCTATTGCAGATCCAGAGACTATTTCACAGGGGACCAAGGGCATTAAGGCTTCTACTGCTAAAAATCCTACCCCTTCTGATAGAGACTCCAGGGTGCTGGATAGATGGGGTAAGAAGGTTTACACTTCTGCAACCTTGGCCATTAGGGCTTTAAACTGCCAGTTTCATAAGTTAAAGTATCAGCAACATGTTATTGGACTGCTTAAACAGAAAATGATGCTTATTCCTGACTGTGTGGAAAATAAAGAGTTAATGCATTCTGCTGAACAAGTTGGAAAACATACTTTGCAATGTGGTTTTGAGTTATTAGAGGCCTCTTGCAGGGCTGCTGTTACTGGGTCTGTGCTCAGAAGGCATGCTTGGCTTAAGGAGCAATATTTGCCTGATCATCTTAAAGCTAAATTGTTGGATGCTCCTTTAAGTCAGGACCGCCTGTTTGGCAACAAGGCTGAGGAAGTTCTTAAAAAGATGGAAGATAAAGCTAAATCTATGCAAACTGTTAAATATTTTTTACAAGTTCAGCCTCCTTGATTTAGTAGGCACTGGCTCTCTAAGAATTGGTCCTTTCCAGCTCCTTCCAGGTCTTCTCAAGCCAAACCCAGACACAGCAATAACTCCAGGTTTCAGTCCCAGCAGACACACAGAACTAAGCAGTGGGGGCCTCCACTTCCAAATCTGGGAATAATAAGACTCTCCCTATGGTAAACTGTCTCAGTGACTTCCTTTCAAAATTTCCAATCACTTATCAACTGACTGCCCCTTTGGGGGGAAAGGTTGCTCTTCATACAAAGAATTGGGAACTCATTACCCAAGACAAATGGGTTTTAAATATAGTGTCCCAGGGATACAGATTTCACTTCCACACGTTGCCAACACCAAGTGGGTGGCCGGACCTACCCTCAAATCAGTGGGCAGAGGCCCAAAAACAAGTACTTTCTCTCTTAAGCATGGGGGCTATTCAACTGGTACCAGAAAAGGAAAAGGGACAAGGTTTCTACTCAAGACTTTTCCTGGTACCCAGAAAAGACAATTCATGGCGCCCTATCCTGAACCTGTCTACTTTAAACACCTTTTTGGAGATTCCAAAATTCAAGATGCTGACTCTTCACCAATTACTTCCTATGCTAGGCAAAGACGCCTGGTTGGCAACACTAGATTTAAAAGAAGCAAACCTGTACATCCCAATCAGGGAATCTTGCAGAAGATACCTACGCTTCAAAGCAGGCTACACGCACTATCAGTTCTCTGCACTGCCCTTTGGCTTATCTACTGCACCCAGGGTATTCACAAAGTGCCTAACTCCAGTTATTGCATTTTGCAGGCAAAGAAATATTCAAATATACCCATACCTGGACGATTGTCTAATTCAAGCAGAAAGCCAAGACATACTTTTGAATCATCAGGCCTTTGTACAAAGGGTTATAACTTGTCTGAGGTACACCATAAATGAAAAGAAATTACACTTGGTACCCTTTCAGCAAATTATATTCCTGGGAGCAAGCTTGAATACAGCTTCCCAGATGGCTTACCTCACGCCAGAGAAACAAATTCATTTGACAAACTACTTCAAACAAGTGGCCACAAAAACCCTGCTATCTGCAAGACAAATACTGCAAGCGTTGGGGTTCATGGCCTCCTGCATTTTTCTAATTCCATATGCATGACTACATATGAGGAAACTACAGTGGTGTCTAAAAACCCTATGGTGTCAACATTCTCAAGACCTGGAAACAATGATTCCTATCATACCTTGCCTATGCCTAGAGTTCCTTTGGTGGGCAGAGGCCTGCCATCAAAACAAGGGACTACCTTTCACACTACCCCCTGCCGCTTAAACCCTAACAACAGATGCATCAGACTATGCACGGGAGGGCTCACCTGGCAGGGAAGCACATTCAGGGCAAATGGAACCCAAGTCAAATGCACCTGCATATCAGTCAAAAAGAAATGTTAGCTGTACAGAATGCTCTGACAGCCTTCAAGGACCAAATTCTTCCAGAACAACCAATGGTAAAGTCGGACAACACCACTGTTATGTGGTACATAAACAAGCAGGGGGGTACACATTCTTACCACCTCTGCAGACTAGCCATGGCATTGTGGAACACAACCTTGAGCTACCAAGTGCACCTACAAGCTCAATTCCTGCCAGGAAAATTAAATACACTGACAGACGGACTAAGCAATAACATCATAGACCCACATGAGTGGAACCTGGAACCGAGGATTTTCAACATGTTGACAAGCAAATAGGAGAGCCCAGATATAGACCTGTTTGCCTCTCCCCAGAACTACAAATTGGACAAATTTTGCACAAGGACTCCCCATAAACAAGCCTGGAAGTTGGATGCTCTGTCTTTCAGCTGGAAAACCCTATCAGTCTATGCCTCCCCCCCCCTCTGCCTCTGCTCTCCAAAGTACTACTAAAAATCAAACAGGGCAAACCAAGGATGATTTTGATTGCTCCAGACTGGCCGCACCAACACTGGTACCCCCTCCTGTGCAGTGTGTCACTGTTATCTCCATGGCACCTGCCTCAGACTCCTTCCCTGCTGTCTCAGCAGGAGAGTCAGATTCTGCACCCTCAGCTTCTAACACTGAACCTTGCAGCCTGTCTAATTAGTTAATCTCTCATTTACCATCCCCTCAGCAAACCTGTGATGGATATCATTTTAGAGGCAAGGAGGCCTAGTACTAGAAAATCTTATGCTGAAAAATGGAAAAGATTCTGTGCCTGGAACCAGTTTCAAGGGATGAGCATAGCAGCGCCCAATTTACCTCTGATTTTACAATGCTTAACTGAGATGCTTCACAAGGGCCTGTCTTTTTCCTCCATTAAAATCCACTCCTCAGCCATTTCAGCTGATTATAACACAGAACCTCCCCTCTTCTCTCATCCACTGCTCAAGCAGTTCCTCAGAGGGGACAAAAATTTGAGACCAACCAGGAGAGCTCCAATCCCAGCCTGGGACCTTAACTTTGTCTTGGAGAAACTCACTCTACCTCGTTTTGAGCCAGCTGCTACTGCAGACTTAAAATTTCTTTCTTGGAAAACAGCTTTCCTTTTAGCAATCACTTCAGCTAGAAGGGTATCTGAATTACAGGCCCTTATGGCAGTGGAGCCTTTCATCATCTTTCATGCGGACAGGGTGTCCCTCAGAAGCAATCCATCCTTCATGCCCAAGGTGATATCCAGTGTGGCTCTTAATCAGTCCATTAATTTGCCAATCTTCTTTCCCAATCCACAGAATAAAAGGGAATGGATACTGGATTCCTTAGATGTGCACAGACAACTTAGATTCTACTTGGACAGGACTAAACCTCAAAGGAAATCTGAACAAGTGCTGGTGGCATTTGCTGCAGGGGCAGAGGGGAAGGCTATTTCAAAGCAAACCATTTCTAAATGGATAAGCCATTGCATTCACTTCTGCTATAAGCACCATGGAAAACCTATCCCCCAGGGGATCAGACCTCACTCCACCAGGGCTGCAAATCTAACTCTACAGCCTTTCTCAGAGGCGTCCCTACTAGGGACATCCTAGAAGCTGCTACCTGGAGTTCTGTACATACTTTCACCAAGCATTATCATTTGCCAATTTTCTCTAAATCCAGAGCTGGCTTTGCCACTGCAGTCTTGCAGGGCCTTATAGCTGGCACTAATGCTATCTAAATTCCTCCTCCCATCCATAGCTTTGGGAATCTACTCAAATGTAATGACTGCAACAGTGAAACACGAAGAACATAGTACAGTTGTGTACACTTACCATAAATGTAGATGTTCGAATGTATTCACTGTTGCAGCCCTGGTTACCCTCCCTCCAGCCCCCCAACTTCTTTTGGCTATACCTCTACTTTCCTTTACTATGCTTAAAAGCCTTTTTGGTGTATTTGTTTTTTTGTTGGAAGTATATCTTTGTGCTTTTATATTTAATTGCTTCCCATTAGGGGGCACCTGACATCTGGGGCAAGAAAAACTGATGTAATGGCGTCAGCTGCATGTTTTATACCCCTGACGACCTGACGTCATGGAAGAAGGGACAACAACCGATGAGGGACCTAAGACTTTGTTAATCAGGATGACTGAGGGCTACCTGCAAGCAGATAACCCAAATATAATGACTGCAACAGTGAATACACTCGAACATCTACATTTATGGTAAGTGTACACAACTGTACTTTTTGTGTAGAGATAATATATAGTGATACTGTACCAAGTCACTCCAAATAAGCTTTGCTGTTCAATCACACTTACCATTTGGATAATAATATTGCGCAGTAATAATTGAACACCTTTTAATAAGGGCCTTTGAGTAGCTGGTAAATATTAGCTGGGTGGTGGCAGTGATTTCTACCATATAGTCTGGGTAAAAGGTGCACAGCTGGAGAACCTGTGCCAGCCTTCCCCAGGAGTGACTTTGTGGTTGTATATAACTCTTATCTCAAAGTGTGTGTGTCTCAGCTTCTTGGGCAGGGACACGAAGCACTGGTTGGACAGAGAGGGTGCTAGAGGTTTTAGCTTGCCCACTAGGCTGAGATCTGGACCCTGTAGCTGTGCCAGTGGGGAGTTTTAATTGGGGATCTGGAGAGAAAGGGAAAAAACAGCTCCAGACTGAGAGTGATCTCTGTGTGGTCTTAAGGGAAATTGTACTTTACTGTGTGGGTATTTATTATCCTTTCCCTATATGGATACCCGTCACTGGTGTTAGTGGTGTGGATTGAGGCTCCTTGATTGCTTGGCCAGTGCACGAGCTTCACATATTAATTGTTTGGCATTCGTGGGATATCCACACCATACATTAATTGGTTGGCAAATACTAATTAGCTTGTAGTGGTGTGGGTAGAGTGAATTCCTGTAGCTTGTGTATAGTGATCATTGAATGTGTTTTGTACTCTAAATCAGTCACGCAGTGAATACTCAGAGTTCAGATCACAATTGTTTTATTTCTTTTGTTAGCTTAGTCAGGGAGAGCAGGCAGCATGTCATCAGAGGAGTATGGAAAGCTGACAAGGAGCCAGCTGGCTGAGATGTGCCAGGCTAGGGGACTGGTGCATGGAAACCTGACTAAGGCAGACATGATTACAGCTTTGGTCATGGCTGCATCAGAAAACAACAACCAGGAGGACAATCAGACTGGCAGTGGAGATGTACCACCCTCAGAAAGTGGACAGCTCAACTTTTCTGCAGAGGACTTAAAAATCCATCTGGAGCTAAAGAGACTTGAGTTGGAGGCCAGGCATTTGGAAATAGAAGCAGCTGAGAGACGGCGGCATCTAGAGAGTGAGGACCAGGAGAAACTGCAATGTTTGCAGGCTGAAGAGAATGAGAAACTGCTACGCCTGAAAGCTGAGGAAAAGGAGAGGCAGAGACAGCATGAGAAGGAGATGCTGACTCTTTGCCAGAGTTATGGAGGTAATGGGGAAGGGAGTAACTGGACCCCAGAAGCACAAAAGATCAGTAAATTTCTTCTGCAGTTTAAAGAGGGGGATAAAGCTGATAGTTTCATTCATATGTTTGAGAGATTATGTGAACAGTATTATGTTGACAAAAGGCTCTGGGTACGGTTCCTGACCCCTTTACTCCATGGTAAAGCTGTAACTGTGTTGTCTAAACTTGATGATTGTGAATATTTTGATTATACTGCTGTTAAAAATCACTTGGTAGAATGTTTTAAGCTAACACCTGAAACTTAATAGGAAAAAGTTTTGTGAGCATAGACGCAAGGTAGATGAAACTATGTGTGAATATGTTGCTGAACTGAGCTCTTATTTTCATAGGTGGGCGAGTGGATGTCAGGTCACCACTTCTGAAGGGTTGGCAGACCTTTTGGTGAGGAAACAAGCCCATAGCACTTTGCCTGAGGACGTGAGGATCTGGTTAGCTGACAGACAATGTGCTACTTCAGATGAGTTGGGGAAGAAGGGAGACCTATACCTAGCAAGCAGGGTATCCCTGCACAGGAAAGGGACCCCCAGTATTGCTCATGGGTCTAAAGGAACCCATGGTGGGCAGCACAGACTGCCCCAACAGAATCTGCCAGTAGCAGGGGAAGCCACTAGTCCAGGTATATGTCCAGGACCTAGGGTTAAATGTTTTGAATGCAACAACTGGGACCATGTGGCATACAGATGTCCATAGAGGCAAGGTGAGGAACAAAAGGTGAGAGAGCCAGTAAGTGGGGAAGACAAAATGCTAATAGTACGTTGTCTTGAGACAACAAGGGTACCATACTACCATTCTGCAGATGTCCTGATAGGGAACGATTTGGATGAGGCAGTACCATGTGCTTATGCATTCTAGGAGACAAGCATTTGGGTCTGGTAGCCTGGGGGAGATCCAGGCAGATTGCATACTGGCAGCCGGGTGAGGTGGTTACTTCAGTGAGGGGGCCACTCTGTAGCAGTGAGACTGAATGTGAGCCACATCTGCTTGTGGGTACTGATGTTCCCTTGGACAGAGTGACTGCAAAGATAGAGGTGAGTAGTAATACACAGGCTGACAGTGAGGTACCACTGTCAGACGATGCCAGAATTCCTGTGGAAGGGGAGCTGGGAAGGGTTACAAAGAGAGAGTTGAGACAAGCTCAGCTCTCAGACCCTACATTGCAAGGCCTGAGACAGGTAGCTAAAGGGTTACTGTGTAGAGAGTGGACCCCTGAGGGAGAGCTAGAAGGTGAGAGGGTACTGCATTTGGTAGTGTCTAGAGCCTACCATCTGGCGCTTCTAACCATAGCCCATGATATTCCCTTTGAAGGTCATATGGGCATAAAACGTAAAAAGAGACATTTTATGCAGAACTTCTATTAGCCTTGAATTTCCACAGATGTAACAGGGTACTTCAGGACATGTGAGCAGTGCCAAAAGGTAGGCAAGGCAGGAGACAAGGTCCTTTGATGCCTTTGCCTGTGATTAAGGAGCCATTTAAGAGGGTAGCTATGGATTTTGTGGGGCCTCTGAGTACCCCAAGTTCCACAGGGAAAACGTATATCCTAGTGGTAGTGGATTATGCTACACGATACCCTGAGGCAGTGGCTCTGTCCTCTTTTGAGGGAGAAAAGATGGCAAATGCTTTATTAGAGATTTTCAGCAGGGTAGGTTTCCTAAAAGAAATACTGACTGACAGAGGTGTCAATTTCATGTCAGACCTTTTGCCTTGTCTGTGGAAGTACTGTGGGGTGAAGCACATGAAGACCACCCCCTACCATCCCGAGACTAATGGTCTGGTTGAGAGGTTAAACTCTACAATCAAGTCCATGCTATGGGCATTTGCCAACCAGTTTAAGAGGGAGTGGGACAATATTTGTTCCATCTGTTTTTTGCTTACAGAGAGGTTCCCCAGGAATCCACAGTTTTTTCACCCTTTGAGTTGCTGTATGGGCATAGGGTGAGGGGACCTCTAGATTTAATTCGAGATGAGTGGGAAGGTGAGTGTGAACCTCACAAGGAGTCTGTTGTGGCATATGTCCTAAACCTCAGCACAAGGCTCAGGGAACTCATGGGCTTAGCCCAGGAGAACCTGGCAGAAGCCCAACAATAGAAAAAGGTGTGGTATGACAGGAATGCTTGAGCTAGAGAGTATGCTGTGGGGCAGCAGGTAATGGTTCTCATTCCTGTCAGGCACAACAAGCTGCAAGCAGCTTGGGAGGGACCCTACAAGATGGTAAGAAAGGTAAGTGATGTTAATTACTTGGTAAAACTGCTAGGCAGGAGCCAGGGGCACAAATTGTTCCATATTAACATGATGAAATCTTACCATGATAGGGAGGTCCTTGTGCTGAGCATTTCCAGTGGATTGCAGGAGGAGTCTGAGAGAGAACTGGTGAGTGATCTCCTCAGTGAGGCTCGGACTGACACCTCAGTGGAAAGGGTAGCAATGTCCCAGCAGTTGTCCCCTACCGAGGTTCAAGAAATCCGAGCAGTGTTACAGGAGTTTGGTGCATGTTCACTGGGAAACCAGGGTGCACCCATCTGGTGCAGTGCCAGGTGGATACAGGACCCCAAAAGCCTATTAGGCAGGCCCCTTATAGGATGTCTGAGAGAGTCAAAGATAATCTGAGGGAGGAGCTACAGGAGATGTTTTAACTAGGAGTGATTCAAGAGTCCAACAGTCCCTGGGCCTCCCCAGTGGTGCTGGTGCCAAAGAAGGATGTCAGCACCGTGTTCTGTGTGGACTACAGGAAATCAAATAGTCACACAGAGTCAGATGCTTGCCCTATGCCTAGGACAGATGAGGCCCTAGAGCAGCTAGGTGGGACTAAGTATTTTACAACCATTGATCTTACCAAGGGTTACTGGCAGGTGCCCTTGACTCCCAGTGCTAAAGAGAACTTAGCCTTTGTGACTCCTTTTGGCTTGTATGAGTTCACAGAGATGCCCTTTGGGATGAAAATTTCCCCAGTAACTTACCAGAGGCTGGCAGATCATATCCTAACAGGAGCAGGAGGGTTTGCCCTTGTTTACCTAGATGATATTGCCATTCACAACCAATCCTGGCAGCACCTTCAGCATGTTAGGGAGGTGCTGGGCATACTACAGAGGGCAGGGTTGACCACTAATCCCAGCAAATGTCAGGTAGGTATGGCAGAGGTCTCCTACCTGGACATAAAGTGGGCAGTGGTAAGATCAGGCCAGAACCTGGCAAAGTAGAAGCCATTCAGGCATGGCCTGCACCTGTTACCAAAAAGCAGGAGAGGGCATTTTTAGGGACAGCAGGGTACTACAGAAAGTTCATCCCCAGTTATAGTACCATAGCTGCTTCCCTCACAGACCTGACAAGGAAGAACAGAGCCAGCCAGCAAAATGCCAAGTTGCTAAGATGGAGCCTAGGGTTGCAAGCATATGATATGTCAGTGCAGCACCGCAGTGGGATTAGCAATGCCAATGCAGATGGGCTCTCAAGACAGGAAATTGGGTAAGGTACACTCAGATAGACCTAACCCTCTAAAGCAACGTTTCTCAAGAGTCACTTGAAAAACTAGCTTGAGTTCCCCAGGGGGGAGATGTGTGAAGATAGGTGAATGCTGCCAGCCTAGCCAGATAGACTTTTGTAGATAATTCTGTCATTTGTAAAATATTAATATAAGCCACAGACTTGTTCTCTCAAATGGGAAAAAATGGTGTTAAATGTGGAACTGCAAAAATGTAACAACAGTGCACTCTGCTGTAACAAAGCTGACAAGTCAATACTTTGATGTCAAAACTCGGAGCCGATATGTCTGGATGAAGGAATTCTGCATATTGTTTTGAGACCAGAGTTAATGGCTAGAATTTGTATATATAACTTCTTTTATTGCTCTAGTCCCTGACCAGCTGCAAGATCAAAGGGGCTATTAACCTCTGAGAGTCTGTTAGCCTGGGAACCAGAAAGAAGTGATGTAATCTGAAATGAATCAGTAGTAATGTGTTATCAGTTTAAGGACAGAAAGAATGAGAGTATTAGAACATTTGTCTTGAGAACATTCAACTCACCAGTACTCTGCCTGTCTATGTAAGTAGGATTTTAGAACAGTGTTTTCTCTTAGATATAGCTAGGGAATAGGAAGATTAGACTAGTATTTTTCTGTGATGTCAGAACTTTTCTACAGTATTATTTTAAGTATTTCTCTGTGATCTCTGAACTCTTGACTAGCACTGTGTAGTAAGAAGTATTGTTTTAACCTTTCAACTGTGGCTGTTTTGCATTGAGATAAGTTAAGCTCTAAGAGTACATTGCATGTATATAGTGATATTGTACCAAGTCACTCCAAGTAAGCTTTGCGTTTCAGTCACACTTACCATTTGGATAATAATATTGCACAATAATAATTGGACACCCTTTAATAAGGGCCTTTGAGTAGCTGATAAATATTAGCTGGGTGGTGGCAGTGATTTCTACCGTATAGTCTGGGTAAAAGGGGCACAGCTGGAGAACCTGTGCCAGCCTTCTCCGGGAGTGTCTGTGTAGTTGTATATAACTCTTATCTCAAAGTCTGTTTGTGTCAGCTACTTGGGGAGGGACACGAAGCACTTGTTGGACAGAGAGGGTGCTGGAGGTTTTAGCTTGCCCACTAGGCTGAGATCTGGACCATACCTCTCAACCATAATGAATTCCTCTGTAAGTACGGGTTTTGAGGGCAAACTTTTGGGGTGTCACGAATTCCCAGTGGCTCCTTTAATTTCTGAATTTCAGGGTTTTTTTTTTTTTTTTTTTTTAATTTATTTATTTATTTATTTAATTAATTTGTTCCTGACATCATCACTGACGTTAGCTTCATGAGGCAGATAATGCTGAGCCATTGGTTAAGTTCAATTTAACTTGATGCGGGCAACAGAGTGTGATGGTCTTCCTCACCACATGTATTTACTTTAACTTGCTGCAGCAAATTCAGACCGGTCCACGACCGCATGTGCTTCTTCCCCCAGGTAAGGCAAAAAAACAAGTCTGTAACTGGGGCTTGATTCTTATGTGCGAGCTAAGACTGTACTTACTTAACTGGGGCTTTACTTAATGTGCAGAGACTTGCGTTACAAAGTGTGTTTGCGAATCCGATCGCATCTTTGCATTGCTTTCTCCTGGTTTGGGCTCTGTATGTGTGTAAGAAACTTGCTAGCACCATGGTATTCTGTTAAGGAGGAAACATGGCAGCAGTAAACTTGCTTTGGTACTTAATTCTGTTAAAGAATAAGAAGAGAAGCACAATCACAATTGGTTTGGGCTATGTGTTTGAGAAAGTTGCCAGCATAACAGATGATATTCTGTTAAGGAGGAAACACGGCAGCACAGTATCAAACTTGCTTTTGAACTGAAATCGGTTTTCTGTTAAGGAGAGAAGTCAGAAGAGTGTGTGTGTGTGTGTGTGTGTGTGTGTGTGTGTGTGTGTGTGTGTGTGTGTGTGTGTGTGTGTGTGTGTGTGTGTGTGTGTGTATGTGTGTGTGTGTGAGAAGTTAAGAGGAAATACAACAGCAGTAAACTTGCTTTTGAACTTAAATTTAAGGAGAGAAGTGTATGTGTGAGAGAAACTTGCCAGCAAAGAAACCTGAGGAAACATGGCAGCACCCTGTTAATGAGAGAAGAGGTGTGTTAGCAATTGGATATTCTATTAAGGTGGAAACATGGCAGCAAACTTCTGTTAAGGTGGAAACACAGCAGCAAACTTCGGTTAAGGAGGAAACAGCAGCAAACTTGCTTTTGTACTTTCTTCTGTTAATCTTTGCAGTTGGCTTGAGAAGAAGGGTGTGTGTGTGTAGGGTATTCTGTTAAGGAGGAAACACAGCAACAATCTTGTTTGTACTTCTGTTAATCTTTGCATGTGGCTTGAGAAGGTGTGTGTGTGTGTGTGTGTGTGTGTGTGTGTGTGTGTGTGTGTGTGTGTGTGTGTGTGTGTGTGTGTGTGTGTGTGTGTGTGTGTAAAATTCCCCAGTTAGGTTAACCATAGTTCTCAACTGTCCAATGTTTTACAGAATGTCTGGAATGTTTGGCTAATACTTTTGGTATGTTCCTCTTAAAATTAGTGGTCTTCTGGCAAATCAGTGAGAATTGAATTCACCAAATAATGATAGCCGTTTAAGTTTCAGTCTTCCTGTGATTCAGGAAACGCATGGTTATGCAAAAGATTTTATTCGAGCAATACAAGCAATGTTTAAAATGTGTCCTTGGTTTTTGGCCTTTGTCGTCCCCCCCCCCCCCACCCCACCCAATAAATTTTTGCTTTTTCCAGATTTCTTGTGCTGCATAGTTCTTCAGGAGGAGATAATTTTAGTGCTGCTTATGACAAGTCTGTTTGTGTTGTTAGTAGCACAAGGTAGAATACTTACTTTTGATGCAGAAGGCTGTGGGTTCTATTCCCACAATATGTAGATGGATTGCTTATACTGTACTGTGTTGTACTTTTAAAGGGGGTGGATTCTGCAGTCCTGAGAATGTCCTATTTGGCGGAGATACCTAGTAACTATGAACCTGTTATTAGTTTGCCATCAATTCCCTATTGCAGTATTACTAGCTTAGCATTTTTTAATGCAACATAGGCAATTTATTCCTCAAGGGCAATGGCACTTTATTTGTAGATGAAACAATGAAATATAAAGTTGTTTGCTAGCAGCAACCTTTTCATTAGTTACACATCTCTTTAATGTGTAATTATTTAGATGACTTTTACTTTTGCAGAGATTGTGCATATTTACTGATACTGGTGGATTGTAGAAGTCTGAGTAGACTTTTATGATAGAAATGTTCTGAATTGGGCAGTTTTGTCATTATTGGTTCATGCATTTTGTTTCATTGCTTACTGTAAAAATGTTCAAAACAGTACTTAGTCTAACAAGTGTGCTGTATTATACAAGGATATAATTTAATACAATCAGGAAGGTGTATCAGAAAATACATGTATGTTTCGTGTGCAAGGGGCCTATGATTTGAAAACAGCTGAAAGGTAATCTTTATCCACCTCTGGCAAGATGCATTTTCTTTGAATGTGGGTTTCAGTGCTGTTTCAGTGTATGTGGGTTTCAAGGGCAGAGAAGTTTTAATGCTAAGTCTGTTTTCATTGTGAGACTGTATTGCTTTGTTTATCAGATGCCTATTAGTGTTTGTGCTATAAAATGTAAAATAAATGATGTTAAGTTGTCAATCTCGCCTTCATTCCTGCTGGATGGGTTCGGAGCCGATCCTTGGCTCCGACTCGGCCTATACTAAAGCTCGAGAGCTAATTTTACCGGCTCAAGGCAACCCTATATCCCATGATGCTAGGCGCTAACTACCCAGATCTCGTTTGCCGCTTTCGCTAGCGAGGTGCTTTTTTTACCAGCTCCACAGGTCAGTGAAAAATTTCAAATTTTTCTTCTCCTTTCTTAGGATTTCTCCCTTTTATTTTAAAAATATAGTCTAGTACCTGTATACCACTTCCGTTGGGTCCCATTTTTCTTAATCCCTAATCCCAAAGTTATATCCCTCCCCTGTTAAGGTTAGGCCTTAGGCCCTTTCCGTTTTTTTTTCCCGTTCCCTTGTTTTGGGACAGTTAGGTGTGTGTGTTAGTTGTTAACCTTTAATTTTATTGTGTGTGTGTGTGTGTGTTTTAACTTTCTAAGGAAGATATTTTTCTTTCCTTGACAGCTTAATGTCTAAAGACATTAAAGTCTCAGGCTTCAAGAAGTGTGACTCGTGCTGTCAGAAAATGTCGCTGACAGACGGTCACACTTCTTGCGTTTATTGCCTGGGACCCCTGCACCTGCAGGACTCTTGTTCTGTTTGTCATGCGTTCAGTCCAAGAGTCCTGCAGGAGCGCAGGAATAAGTTAATTTTGAGGGGCTTATTAAAGCCCAAAGGTTCCCCGGCTAAGTCCTTGCCGGGGAAACCTTCGAAGCCATCCAAACCTTCGGCTCCATGTTCCAAGCCTTCGGCTGGTGGCTCACCTACTGCATCACAATCGGCTCCGGCTGGAGCCAATACGGCTATGTTGCAGTCTTCTGCATCAGCTCCAGCCGGAGCCGATGCCTCAAAGACTCTGTCTTCAAAGTTAGCTCCGGTCGGAGCCGACGTGTCTTTGGCTCCATCGGCACCCACTAATCTCGGTGCCATCTTCCACCCACAAAAGATCTAGGTCTCCGTCCCTGGAGTCCATTCACTCGGCTCTGAGATCGCCTTTGCTCTTGGAGTGGAGCCATCGGAGCCATTCCTCTCGGTCTTCCAGGCTTTCGGACCATGACCACGAGAGGGTGGTTAGCAGACTCCTGAAGTCTCAGGCACTGGCCCAAATGTTTCATAGCCTGTCTCAACAGACAGTAGCTTTACCCATACCATCTTCGATTCCTCCTCCGAATCTGCCCCTGAGTTCAGAGCCGGAGCTCCTCGGAGCCGTGACCGTCGAGACATTGGAGCGGATACTTCCCCCTTCGGCTCCGTCATCTGCTTCGATTTCTTCCATGGTTCCATCCATGGAGGGATCCGGGCGCTTGGACTTCCTCGTCGGCCCCGAGGGGGAGAGTGGCATCGGACCCTTGTCCGACCCTGTTCTCCCTCTCGGAGCTTCGGCGCTGGTGAGTTCGGCCCCGACATCGGCTTCGGAGCCGTCCCTCTCGGTGCCGGCTGGGGTTCCTATTTCTTCAGAATGGGAGCCCTCTGTCCTGCTTGATAGGGGTGCCTTCGAGGTCATGAGGAGCGTGCTGGCCCCTGTGCCTGTTCCTCGGTCAGCTCCATCAGCTCCTCCCACTGTAGTGCCTGCTGCGGTCTCTACCCACTCTCTCATTCCCGACCTTAGAGATCCAACGCCTCAGGTTTCCCCATTAGGAATATCCTCCTCTTCCGAGGCTTCCCCTGATCCGTCAGGTGAACCCCCTCGAAAGAGGACATGTAAGAGGAAGCATGTGGACTCCCCTGAGTCCATCACATCTGATACCGACTTGGATGAGTCGGAAGGGTCCCCACAGTCCCCCTCTGAGGATGTCTCCTTTTCTGACATCCTTGAAATCCTCAAGCAGAGGGGGAACTGGTCTACCCTCAATCCTTCCGAGGACGAGTTGGTTTACCTGGAGGCATTTGGTTCTCGCTCTTCCACCTCCTAGGTGTCTCCGCCTTTTGACCCCCTCATGGAAGTGGTGGCACGGAAGGCGTGGATGGCCCCTGATACGACGGAACCCACCCCACGGAGGCCTTCCAAATTTATCACAGCCCCGTCAGATAAACAATTTTTAACTAAGGGTGTCCCAGTTGATGCCATGGTGGTGGCTGCAACCACTAAGAAGGAACTGTCCGATCCTTCAGTGCCTATCCATCCTCCTAATAAGGAATCTAGGACTATGGATAGGTACAGCAAGCGGATGTTCTCTTCAGCGACCTTCGCCATGCGGTCGCTGAATTACTTGTGCCATTTCACCCGCCTTCAAAGAGACATTCTCAAAGAAATGGGTGATACCCTACAGGATCCAACAGCTGCGGGGTCTCAGGACAAAATCAACTCCCAGCTAGGAACCCTAAATTCCATTGTCAACTCCTCCATGTGGCTTATTTCCTATGCAGCCGATGGAGCGAGTAGAGCTGCAGGCACAGGCGTGGCTTTAAGGCGTCATGCCTGGATGTGGCTTTGCAACTTTGCAGACCCCTTCAAGGCGTCCTTCACTAACTCCCCCTTTGATGGTTCGGCATTTGGACCTCAAGTGAAGGATACTTTGACCAGATGCGAGCAAGATGGCAAGACTCTCTCTGCCATAGGAGTCCATTTTTCAACCCCGTCCAGACCATATCCTAAGGGTCAAAAAGGTGGAAAAATGTGGTTCCGCAAATCTCAGGGAGTCACGCCTGATGCAAGAGGTCAGTTCCCCCCGAGAGGCAAGGGGGGGAACAACAACAGACGCCACCCTAGAGGCAGAGGAGGTCCGCAGAATCAGGGTAACAGAGAGTCTCTCTCTGACAAACCCTTCCAGCATCCCTGAGAAGCTGCCCGACTGTCCACCTTTGGAGGCAGTCGGGGGAAGGTTATCGCTGTACTCAGAAGCCTGACTTTCTCTCACACAAGACAAATGGGTACAGTCGATTATATCCGAGGGTTACAAAATTACCTTTATCCACACCCCAACTCGGCCAAAAGGGCCCCTCCCAGACGTTCCACCCAGTCTAAGGGAACAAGCAGTACTAGAAGTATCAAAACTGCTAACAAAGAGAACCATCCAGCCAGTCCCAGCAGACCAACTAGGATCCGGAATCTACTCCAAGTTCTTTTTGGTACCAAAAAAGATGGGACTGGAGGCCAATATTGGATCTCAGCAGACTAAACAAGTCTGTAAAAAGAACGAAGTTCCGGATGGTCACGCTACAGTCCATTCTACCTTTTCTGGGTCAGGACAATTGGATGTGCTCAGTGGACCTTCAGGATGCGTACTATCACATCAAGATGCACAGGCGCTCCAGGAGGTTTCTCCGCTTCCGGCTGGGGGCCAGTCACTACCAGTTCAGGGCTCTGCCCTTTGGTCTCACTACAGCCCCCCGAGTGTTCATCAAATGCATGGCAGTGGTTACGGCTCATCTGAGACATCAAGGATTCCAGGTGTTTCCGTATTTAGACGACTGGCTCCTTAATGCTACCACCAGGCATCAGCTTCTTCTTTCCAGAGATTACACCATTCAAACTTGCAAAGGGCTAGGTATTTCCATAAATTTCGAAAAGTCTGCCTTGTCGCCTTGTCAGTCTATTACTTTCATAGGCGCCACCTTGGACACCATACAGCTCTCAGCAAAATTAACCGAGCAAAGAGTTTTAGACATTCAAAATCATGTTCATATCCTTCTTCAGAGCAAAAGAATCCAGGCCAGGTTTGTTCTAAAAGTGTTAGGTCTCATGACGGCAGCCATCACGCTACTTCTCCTTGCTCGCTTTCACATGCGGCTCCTTCAGTGGATGCTCTTCTCCCAGTGGTCCTTCCAACAGCTTCCTTTGACACACAAAATCTTAATAACTCTATCTTGCAAGAAACATCTGTCTTGGTGGATGGTCTCCCCTCAAGTCCTTCAGGGCAGACCATTCATTCTTTCCCCTCCGGTCGCCACGGTCACAACGGATGCCTCCCTGATCGGGTGGGGGGGGGGGGGCATTTTCAGGGCAGGACAGTCCAGAGCACATGGCAACCTTTCGAATGCCACCTGCACATAAATGTCCTGGATATGAGAGCAGTGCTTTTGGCATTGCAAGCCCTCCAAGACTCTCTTCCTTTAGGGACTATTGCAATTCAGATGGACAATATGTCCGTAGTGTGGTATATCAACAAGCAGGGCAGAACTAAGTCCTATCCCCTGTGTCGAGAGGCACTCAGACTTTGGCAATGGGCGATCTTTTCTCAGCGGTTTCTGATAGCAATGCATATCCCCGGGAAGTCCAACATCATAGCGGACAGGTTAAGCAGAGCTATTCTCATGCCACACGAGTGGTCTCTCAAGCAATCAGTAACGGAGGAGATTTTTCAGTAGTGGGGTTTTCCTTGTTGCGATCTTTTTGCAACACCTCAGAACAGCAAGTGCCTCGACTTTTTCACTCTTTCCCCTTCCAGGCCATCCCCCCAGAGACACTCTAGTCCACGATTGGCCTCGGGGACTTCTATACGCTTTTCCCCACTCAGTTGATTCAGAAAGCTACCGCCTTGAGAGCCAGGATGATCCTCATTGCCCCTTATTGGCCTTGACAGATATGGTTCCCGTTCCAGCATTGTTACCTTATGGAACAGCCTTGGCATCTGGACCCAGTGCCAGATCTTTTGGCCCACCAGTCAGGGCGGCTGCACCAATCCCTCCAATCTCTCAACCTCACAGCTTGGTTGCTCCACTTCCATCCTTAGCCAGGCTTCCCCTGATTTCTAATTCTGTCCGTGATATTATTGTAGCTTCCCTTAAGTCCTCTACCAGAAGGATTTATACTAGTAAATGGAAGCGTTTTTCCTTCTGGGCAAGGGCTAGGAATATAGATCCCTTCACTGCTCCTATACAGTCAGTTCTAGATTTCCTAGCGGAAATTTTTCATTCAGGCTCTTCATCCTCCACTGTAAAGGTTCAGTTAGCGGCCATTTCAAATTTTCATATAGGCCTATTGGATTCCAGCATTATGTCCCACAAGCTTTGTAAAGCCTTCCTTAAGGGTATCTTTTTACTCAAACCCCCAATCAAAGACCCCCCCCCCCACAGTGGGATTTAAATTTGATTTTAACATCCTTGATTCTTCCTCCCTTTGAACCTGCGGCTTCCTGTTCTTTAAAGTTGCTCTCTTAGAAAACTCTCTTCCTAGTTGCCGTAACTTCTGCTAGGAGAGTATCAGAACTCCATGCCCTTTGCATTCGTCCTCCTTATCTAGTTTTCCACAAAGACAGGGTTTCTCTCAGAAATAACCCGTCTTTTTTGCCCAAGGTGGCTTCTCAGGCAAATTTAAATCAATCTATCGATCTTCCAGTTTTCTTCCCTAATTATTGTAACAGGGCAGAGCAAAAACTGCATTATCTGGACGTTCATCGTCAGCTCCGTTACTATCTGGACAGAACTAAACAAACTAGGAAATCTGATCAGCTTTTTCTGTCCTATGCGGAAGGTAAAAAGGGCCTTCCGGTATCCAAAGTAACCTTGTCTAGATGGCTGTCCTCTGTGATTACCTGTATCTATCAACTCAGAGGTAAAGAATTACCTTCTAAGCCAAGAGCCTATTCAACCAGAGCTTTAGCTACATCAACAGCCTTTCGAGCTAGATTGCCAATGGATACTATTTGTGCAGCAGCCACATGGGCCTCTCCTCATACCTTTATTACACACTACAAATTAGACATGGCCTCCAGAAACAGGGCAAATTTTGGTTCCACAGTTCTCAAGAGCCTATTCCAATGAGTCACCTGGGATGAAGGTGCTAGGGATGCGGTCCCATCCAGCAAGAATGAAGGCGAGATTGACAACTTAACATTGAGAAGTTATGTACCTACCATAAAGTTCCATGTTAGTTGTCTTCTTCTCGCCTTCTTTCTTGCGTCCCACCCGCCATCCCCCTAGCCTGGATAGACCAAAAGGCTTTCTCTTTTTTATCAGGGTCTTCACCCTTCACAATTGGAAGCCTAAACTGGTTATCCTTGGGTAACTATAGCTTCAGGTAGTGGTACATGGGAGTTTTTCCCCCTTTCCTTCTCTCTCTTGGGTTTGGAGGCTAAAATTGCTATGTTCTCAGCTACCAAATGAGATCTGGGTAGTTAGCGCCTAGCATCATGGGATATAGGGTTGCCTCGAGCCGGTAAAATTAGCTCTCGAGCTTTAGTATAGGCCGAGTCGGAGCCGAGGATCGGCTCTGAACCCATCCAGCAAGAAAGAAGGCGAGAATAAGACAACTAACATGGAACGTTATGGTAGGTACATAACTTCTCATTTTAAATGAAATCCAAATAATTCTTGAAGTAAAGCAGGATGCACAATACAGTGTTTATGGAAAATGGGGAGAAATAGCCAAGTAATGAGACAGTGGAATGGCTGCAGGGGGGAGGGCTGTGTATGAGGAGCCCCATTCGACCATGATTTTGTGAGAGGGGAAGGGCGGCAAACTCAGACAGCCCCGGGCGGCACAAACTTTAGCTATGCCGCTGATCAGTAGGTCATGGAGAATGACGTTTGGATTTCCTAGCAAACTATAATATTCTTTTGCTAAGATTAGAATATTAACTACCATTAAATGCCTTACTTTTACCACAAAATCCACATACTGCAAGTCACCAAAAACAAAATCCTAAGGTTCATCATCATGTCCCTTCCTAGTGAACAACATTACTACACATTTAAAAACAATGGTTACCATTTACTACAGGGTCTTGGCCCTGTGGGGCTATATTTTGGTTGTCTCTTCTTCATTTTACATTTGAAAGTTGGTATCCCACAATTCCACTGGAGTGGGTGGGGTTACATAATTATGTATGCAGATTTTATGTTAATCAGCGTAGAGATTTTTATCTATTTTTCATGGGCCTTTGTCCAGATTTTTGATGTTTCTAGGTTGAGAGATATGATCTGGACCCTATAGCTGTGCCAATGGGGAGTCTAATTGGGGACCTGTAGAGAAAGGGAAAAAACAGCCCCAGACTGACTGTGATCTCTGTGTGCTCTTAAGGGAAATTGTACTTTACAGTGTGGGTATTTATTATCCTTTCCCTATGTGGATGCCCCTCATTGGTGTTAATGGTGAGGATTGAGGCTCCTTGATTGCTGGGCCAGTGCATGGGCATCACAGTGGAGACAACAGATTGTACTGAAGTCAGCCCCCCCTTCTTAGACCCCCCCCCCAAACAACCTCTCACCACAGACATGTCAGATTTTGCTTGTGGAGCAGTTTCCATAGGATAAAAGTGCAAGGCTTGTGGAATCTTTCAGATAGACCAAACCATATCAGATGATGTTGGCTATGGTTCATGCCTTAAAGTCTCTTCATCACTTATGGTCCCCAGGACCTATTCAAGTGATTACAGATTCTACCACAGTCAGGTAGTATATAAACAAACAGGGAAGTGCAAGGTCATACCCCAATACAGGCTTGCAGTGATGGCTTGGGAGCTAGCTCTTCAGAATTTATTAATACACCAAGCATCTTACATTTCATCACAGCAAAACATAATGACAAGCAAGCTAAGCAGGACCAGCACAGACCCTGACAAATGGAAGTTAAATGAAAAGGATCTTCCAGGAACTCATCCAGCTAAGGGAAGTACCTCATACAGATCTGTTTGCCTCCTTTCAAAACAGACAACTTAGCACGTTTTGTTTCAGGATTTCTTGCAGGCAGGCCTTAAAAACAAATGCATTTTCATTTCCTTTGAAGGGAATGTTTCTTTATTTGTTTCTACTATTCCCACTGATTCCCACTTCAGGGTAATTCCAAAGATTGAAAAGGATACTCCAAAAATCATTGTGGTGCCCCCAACCTTTTCGCCCAGGCAGCATTGCTTCTCCCTTCCTCTGAAACTGGCCAAGGGCAATTACCACAAGCTTCCTCACACACTGGATTTACTCACACAAGACAGGAGAGTTTGATACATACCAGTATCAATCATCTTGAACTAAATACCTGAATGATTCAGTTATAATACTCTTTACTCATTTATTTTATAAGTACATGCTGCAGGTAATAAAGGAGGCAAGAAAGCCTGCTACTAGAAAATCATGTGTCAATAAGCGGAGATGATGTTTCAAGTGGTACCTAACCAATAACCAGGGGCCCTTCAAGAATTGTTTACCAGTGGTGCTCAGATATTTGGGTGAGATACTTTCCTCTGACCTCTCTTATTCCTCTGTTAAAGTTCATCTTGTGTCCATTTCACTCTGTCTACCCATAGATCTACCTCTTTATTCTTGTTTTGTTTGAAAAGAGCTTCTGACAAGAGTTTTTCTTCTAAGACCTGCTTGTAAACAGGTTGCTTCTCCTTGGGATCTCAACGTTGTGCTGGAGAAATTGACTGTATCACCTTTTGAACTTGCTCATCAAGCTGATTTAAGGTTCTTGTCTTGGAAAACTGCACTCATCGTTGTTCTGACTTCTGCAACAAGAGTATTCTTTCAGTACTGCTAAAAGCTATAAATGTAGGTTAAAACAAACACTCAATACAAAAATCAAGTTACATTCATTCTGTACTGCTAAAAGCTATAAATGTCAGTTAAAACAAACGCTCAATGCACTGCAAGAGAGCCCTTGATAAGTCTTTAAACATAAGGCTACTAGGAGAATCTTAGTGATATTGTAGTGCCATTATTCAGTTAAAGAGGTGTTAATGTAGGCAAATTCTACGAACTATATTGGCTTTTTAATGCAGGCTGACTAGTAGGCACCTGGAGTACAGTATTTACAGGAGTAATAATATGCACATCCAGCTTTACTAGTGCTGAAGCAAAAATGTAACGTTGACCATGTGTACTATTTCAATACTAATAGGCACATTTACCTTAAGCAGTACACCAAACAAGAACTTCAGGCAGAGTTACTTTCCACATATAGCTTCTTTCATAGCTAATAGGGAGGCTGCTGTCTTGTGTTGCCCACTTGCAAAAGGCTAAATGAAAGCTGTACACTTTCTTAGAGGCTATTCAAAGCTTAGCCATATTAAAATAAGTTAGCATTTAGTTCCCCTATAGAATCCTTACAGGCATTCTTTCAGAGGTAGCTTGGCATAACTGGGATCGGGAATATTGAAAACTAAACTAGTTCCTATGTGTTATTCTTTTGATTTAAAGTTAAAATAAAGTATGATAAAATGAAGAGGTGGACATAACAGCTCAGCGTTTCTCGTTGTTGAGCTGGAAGCGTTCATAAAGCATGGTGCTGTAATGAACGATGGAAAAGATGTGGTACACCTGGCAGCACAGCGTTCCTCAATGGGATGAATGCTAGGCAAGCATGGTGCTTTAGATAGCTCCACATCCTACTTATCTGGAGTAAAACCTTATTACTTAATATTCGACACAGGTCAATAAGAGGAGTAGTACATGTAGCTGTGGGACTGACTGAATAAGGGTGGACAGGTTATGTATTACAATGGAAGTTCTATCTGGGAGAAAGGCTGATCAAGGAATTGGGAAGGGAGAAAATACTCAGGAGAAGGGGCTTGTGCTAGTGAGAAGAGAAAGTATGCTAGCTACAGGGTAGAGAGGGGCTATGGCTGCTGGCTGTCTTGGCTGTGAAGCGAGCTTTTCACCAAAAGTAAAATATGTCAAGCATATGCTTTACTGCCAGTTTAGGGAGTACACATACATGTTTACTTCTTTACTGGAAGGGTGCTAGGATAGCAGTCCAGTGGGAATTCAGGTTATTTTGAAAGGGATCCATAGCCGGCAGGTAGACTGTAGGTTTTGGATTTGAAATAGGCAGGATGCAGAGCTGGGAAATATTTACTTCTTTACTGGAAGGGTGCTAGGATAGCAGTCCAGTGGGAGTTCAGGTTATTTTGAAAGGGGTCCGTAGCCGGCAGGCAGGTAGACTCTAGGTTTTGGATTTGAAATAGGCAGGATGCAGAACTGAGAAATGTTTACTTCTTTACTGGAAGGGTGTTAGGATAGCAGTCCAGTGGGAGTTCAGGATATATTGAAAGGGAGCCGTAGTCGGCAGGCAGGTAGACTCTAGGTTTTGGATTTGAAAGGCAGGATGCAGAGCTGGGAAAGCAGTCGTAGGAACCAGGACCAGGAGAGCGCAGCAGCCAGGGGCAATTCCAGGGTAGGAAAAGATATTAAGAGACACCTGGGTTTGTTTGTTAGTGGTAAGATTTCTTAACTATATCACTTTTTAGGAATTTATATCTTATTGAATATAACATCTTCCTCAATCTGCAAGTATAATCTGGATGCTGAAGACTATTGCAGATCATTTTCTTAAATATTTTTTGATTGATTCCAAGTTTTTATATCTTCATTTTATATCTTCAATATATTGCATTCATTCAGTAGGGGTTGTATAAAGTTAGTTGGTAGTAACCGTTTTTAATCTGTGTCCCACCACCATTTTATGAAAATATGTTTTCTAAATTCCATCAGGCTTTGTGCCCACTGAATGGAGCACAGCAACAGTTATCCCACTCCACAAAGGGGGAGCTACCACTGATCCCGGAACTATCGACCTATTAGCCTGACGAGCCTGGTCTGCAAGGCCATGGAACGTACCATCATGGAACTCATAAACAAAGACATTGGTAACCTCCAAACTCTGAATCTCACCCATTTCGGGTTTGCGAAAGGCAGATCATGCCTCCTGAACCTGATTGACTTCTTTGAGGCAGTCACCAAAGCCGTAGATGAGGGTAAGGTGGTTCACACAACCTATCTTGACCTTGCCAAGGCTTTTGACACCATCCCCCATTCTGGAATTATAGCTACATTCACTAAACTAGGTATAAATCCCTACATTACAAGATGGGTTGCCAACTTGGCTCACTGACAGAACCCACATTGTGAAAGTTGCAGACTCCAAATCTGACCCCAAAGCAGTGACAATTGGAGTACCACAGGGTTCCATCCTGGGACCTCTCCTGTTTGGTATCTACTTCTCTGAAGTACAGTCTAACACAGAAGGCCTCTGGCTAATGAAGTTCGCAGATAACTGCAAACTAGGAGCCATAGTCAAGTCACCAAATGTTGTGGGCATCCTACAGAAGGGCCTCGCTGAGACAGATGCCTGGTGTCAGAGCAATGGCCTCAAGCTCAATGCCAAAAAGTGCAATGTCATCCCCTTTAGTAAAAACTCTGTACCCATGAACTACCACATAGGCAGCAATCTATTTAACACCGAATGCGTGATAAGAGACCTTGGGACCCAGGTGGGCAGTAGTCTCTCCTTTGATAGTCACATCGCCACAGTAGTCAGGAAGTCCTTCTACGTGGCACACCTCATCATAAAAGGGTTCTCATCCAGGAAAAAAGAGGTCATTGTTCCCCTCTACTTGACACTCATTAGACCCATTATAGAGTACAACGCCCCTTTTGGAATGTACCTCACAAGACATCTGCAGCAGCTGGAAAGGCCACAGAAGTACCTCACAAAGCAGATTACTGGCCTCAAACAAATGCCCTACACTTGTTGTTGTTGTCTTTTGGCTTTTCCCGGTTAGGGGTCGCCACAGCAGAACTCCGGTCCGCTAATGATTGGCAGTAGATTTTCACTGTGTCGAGTTGCCAGCTCGATGCCCAACCTTCAACGAAGGCACACCCATTCACATATGTCTTTCGGAACGCCACTCAACCAGCGGGGAGGACATGCAAACTCCACACAGAAGGCACTCCCCGCACACTAGCTGAGAATCGAACGGGAGAACCTCTTGCTGTGAGGCAACAACGCTACTGCTGCACCACTGCAGATGATAAACAAATGTCCTACACTGACCACCTCAAAAAAACTCTAGCTCTACTCAGTAGCGTATCACCTACTCCGAGGTGATCTCTGCCTAACATATAAAGCTATGTCAAACCCAGAGCTGTTGGACATGCTACACCTAAAGAAATCCCAATCCCTCTGAGCTACACGCTCTAGGGACCTAAACCTTGTCACCACAATAAACAGGACATGCTGGAGGGATAGATTCCTGTCCCAGAGACTTCCCATACTCTGGAACAGGCTACCCATCTATGTCAAGCAAAGTTCTTCATTAGCACTCTTCAAGAAAAATCGTGATGAGTGAATGGGAAATAGGAAATACACCCTGGAGATCACTTCTGTGTCTCTGCTCGACAGTGGCACAGGAAAATAACTTTCTTGGGTGGCGTAAGCCAGGGAACCTTGTTGACTAGGCTTATGTAGGCCCTTGGGCCGATAGCCTAGTACCTACCTATGAACCTATGAACAAGATTATTCTCCTAACATTATGATTAAAGAGGGGCTATATGATTGCACCCCAAAGGAAGCATCACAGGATTTCTATAATCTGAACAGGGTTGTTAGGCAAGAAAAAAAGCCTATGACTGAGAATTAACCAAGTATCAATTCTGCAGGTCAGATATGTAATTGAGCAACAAGTGCACAGATGCTGATTGATACCCATGCGAATGGTCAGGTGTGCATATGATAGAGGTAGTGATACTGAGTAAGAGAGTTGTTAATTGCTATTGCATTTTAGGTGAGTTACTGTTGTCCACTTGCAGGCCAGAATGTACTGTACCACCACTCTAGTCCATACCGGAATGGAATAGTCACTGCCATGTACCTTGGAACCTACCACCAAGTACAGCGTGCGTGAACACAGAAACACACACACACACACACACACACACACACACACACACACACACACACACACACACACACACACACACACACACACACACACAGGTAAAATATAGGAAAATATGAAAATAAAGTCCACATAAATCCCAGACCCATACTTACACTTATCAAGGGTATCAGAACTTGTCAGAGATTTGTGATGCATGGCTAGGCTTGGGGGTCATTAGCCTAGTAAGCACATATGAACCTATAAATATATTTACAAATATTAGCACATCCTCTGTCTAGAGATACTGTCATGTCAGACAGAAACAAATCTTCATCATTGCGTCATCACTGCAGTAGTAGTAAATTAATTTGAATTACTTAATGATGTTTTCAGTACTTAATTTTTAAAGGTTTTGTTTCAGTGTGGTGGTTGTAACATACACTCACACAGACACACACACACACACACACACACACACACACACTGCCACACATTCATACAGGATCCCATTACAAAGGATATGAAGCTTATCACTCAACACTTATTGGAGCTTTTTTTATTTTTATTGATGGCATCTTTGATATTTGTTACTTGCGTATAATTTCAGATGCTATTCTCATAATAGATCTTCTAAAAAAGACTCAAATTTCTCATAGGATATAACCAGTCTTATATTATTTTGTTTAGTGTTTATAACTAAAGAACATGAGTAATGATGACATGTAAGTGTGCTGAATCTCAAAGACTAAGTTGTGGCTGGGTAGTATGGGAAATGTACTACTAGGCTGTCTGCTTTGAATCATAGAGGCGCAATATGTGACTATTGACCTCATAGCTATGCTCTCCTCTAGGTTTCTTTTGAAAATTAATACTGTGGATCACAAAGTTGGTGGCTACGTAGATCATGCCATCTGGAAGATGTGCTAAAATAACAGAAGACTCTTATAATGTAGGGAAACATACTGTAGAAACTGTTACATTTAGTGTGCACCCTCTTCAAGAAAAAGGAAATAACGCTTTAAAATGTGGAGGACTCAGAAGTATAGATATATAAAGCGATATGGAAACCAAAGCCCTTGCCATACCCCCTACTTCTCTAGTAATGTCTTTCAGCTTTTCCCAGTTAGGGGTCGCCACAAAGTTACCAGCCCAACGCCCAGCCTTCAAAGATAATACAATATTCTTGTATAGGAGTTCAGAGTAGAAGTATCAGTATGCTGCTTCTCATTCATGTGCATTTACCTTACCATTTATTTTGTGTTTCTGGTCTTGCTAGGATCCCTTGAGGTCCAGCGGACTATGGGATTAGGAACACAAATATCAATAAAGCATGAACATGTAGATGTTGAGAAAAGAACTCTCTTTTACCAAGTCCATCAGAGTATCACAGTTGCCTCTTTATAGCTAGTCGTATATCTGTGATTAAAACATACAAAAATGCTAATTAGTTTTCAGTTCTTTTTACCTCTAATGGTCAGAATGCCATTATGGCCTGGAATATTTTAAGACAGCAAAATGGTTTATCAACAATATTCTTTGTGATAAGTCTGATTGGACAATCCACCCCCATCTGAGTGAAACTGTTACCAGTTCCAGTTTCTGATAAAAAATCCTTTAGCTTTTAGTTACACTTTCAAGGTGTCTATTTAATTAATTAGTAGTTTCTTTTGTCCATGTATCATAACTGTGTTCTAATGTAGCAATGTTAAACTTCTTAATGGTTACATTTAACACAGGTATACATATTCCACCATTGCAATTAACAGGATGCAGAAAGACATCAGTAATATTAATATAGTCATATGCAGAGCAATTAAAACAATTTAAATGTGCCTTTAGTGTCATGTCAGTATACTTGTTGTCTAATTATTCACCAGGTGTTGCTGTTCTTATTGAAAAACAACAAGGATATTGACATTTATTATTTAAAATCTGTGGCACCAATACTAAATTTTTTTCATTTATTCAGTATATATTTCTTTAACACCAATACAAGAGGAATTAGTATAGAATGATATACTAAACTGTTAAGGTACTGAATATACTGATTGTAAATATTACTGCCAAACTATCTCATGCTAACAGTGTTCTGGGTATTAATAAAAGTAAGTAATAAATACGTGTCAAAGTTTAAACGACTTTTTATGAAGATTATTTTTACGGGACATTTTATTAGCTGTTAGTTGAATTATTCATTTTAGATATACAGAAGATTATGACCTACACTTTGATCATGACCAGCTTATTGTATGTTCAAGATGTGGATACCAAGAAATGAATGTTGAAAGTGAAACATTCTGGTGAAATCCACAATTACTGTGAGGAGAAACTATCAAAATGAGGGACATATTTCAAATCTTTCTCTAATTCATTTAAAAAGTTAATGGAACAATAGGTTTTGCATAAACATGCATTTATGTACATTAAGAAACATGAAGCACTAATATCTGAAATTATTAACTGACTATAATCTAAGAAAAATGAAACACTAATATCTGAAATTGTTAACTGATTGTAATCTGTAGCAATATGCCAGCAGATCAAAAATTGTATGTGGAAGAGGGCAAAATATGACGCAAAATCAGGGAGAGTTGAGAGGTACAGCCAGCCAAAATGAATTGTTGCTCTGGCAAAAGATAAAAATGCTTCTAAAATACATTATAGACTTAATTCTGTCAAACTTTCTGTTTGCATGTGCGGCAGAGTGAACGTCTAACAGTTCTTAAAAAGCTGTTTACCTTCTTGCCTCAGTTATTTGTTACCTGTCTGTATTGTCTGTTAGTCGCCTTGCATGAGACATGATCTTAACAGAGCTTAGGGTGTCCTTAGCATGCTTTTGTCAAGCATCCCTAAATGACGTTAACATTGGGTGTAACACTATAAAAGCACTTAACTAGTTTTATATTTTTCCCTTTCTGAACGTAATCACAACCCACCATAGACTACTGAGTTATTATACTGGGGTCACTTTATCTGACGTGCTACTGCATGAAAGCCTAATTGATGTTACAACTGAAGAAATCCATAAGGTCCTATTAGATGACTATTTTTGTGTTTACTTTTTAATTATTGGATCTTTTTTCAGAAAAGTGTTTGACAGGATTACAGTGTGTGTCTGTCTTCATTTAAGCAATGTACAAAAAAAAACATTGTTGATTTTAATATGCATTTTTTTTCCAGGATTACATGTTCTTCGAGCAAAGTGGTGGGAGTGACAGGCAGCGTGCAGGAATATGGCAGTTTTAAGCAGCACAAAGAAGTGACTGATCAACTTTTTTGATGCTTCAGTAGTTTATATGATGTATATAAACATTTTAAAAACGATTGAAATCTTATGATAAAATTTCTTCTACTGCCAAAATGCAGTTACCAAAAAAAAGTAAAATATATGTGTTGATGTTTTGTTTCAGAAAAGAGTATTTAGATTCTTGATAATGTAGCATTTTAGGACCAGATATCATAGCAATTTTATTTTAAGGTTAGTATGACTACTTACCACCTGTATTTTTTATTCAGTCTGAAAGAAATATTAAAAATGTTCCTAGTTGTCACACTGCTGTTCTACAATATGTAAATGATAAAGACTAATCCCAGAACAAAACAAGATAAACAGTTGACTGTGAAATAACTAATCTGTCGTTGCAATTTATATATACCCTCAAAAACTGTCAGTCTTTTTTTTCTTACTGCTGTTTTGTTTTATGTTAAACAGTTGCTTCACCTCCAGCTTGGAAATTAAAAATATAATTGTTGTGCCTTTTTCTCTTTATTTATACTTAGGTTTAAGAAAAATTAGATCAAAATGGCATTTTATATTGTCTTAACCTTAATATTGTAATTTTGTTTTAGTTCTGACATATGAATCTAAGTTTCTAAGTTCTGTTATCTAAATGAGTAGTGAATATTGAACGTTTACAAATATAATAAATAATGAACATTCAAAACCTGAACTGATTTTATTCTGATACCTTCTCTGAGTAACTGACATTTTGTACAAATATATTTTGAATTTCTTCTGGTAGAAATATGTTGCCACTGGATTAGGAATAATGAAAGTTTTGTGTATTTATTTATTTATTTGCCAAACTGGTAAGTGAATGGGTGCCATTGACCCCTTTCAGCAGTGACGTCACTACAAGGCATGTAAACATTACAGTAATAAATGCACCAAACAGTTTAATAGCAAATTCAAACTCAGATATTGACAGTAGAGCTAACTTCCATAGCACTGGTATGTGTATTATTTACAATACCTGATGTAGAAGGTCGAGGTTCATAACTGCAATAATTTAGAATTTAGTTAGTTAATATGTTACTGTTATGCCCAAAATAAGCACTTATATTCTGCAGATAATGCCGAGTAAAATGTTTCAGTGTATATACTGTGTGAGGTTTGCTATTTCTATGATAGAATGAAAGCAAATCTCTACACATGGGTCTTACTTTAGAGAAAGCCAACTTTCTAGTTTAGAGAAAGTAGTCAGAACAGTGTAGAACTGCTGCAGTGTTTGTCTTGACCTCCGGAAGTATTGAGTGGCAAAGGTTCTTTACTATGTTAGTAGACATTTATTAAAGTGTATCCAAACTACAGAGGAGATAAGGAAGGAAGAGAAGTCCCAAACAGGCAATTCAGCCAAGTGCAGCAACAATTTATTCCATTTATCGTAATCAGTAAATTTATACTATACAATATAAATAGGATAATGACTTGACGGAGGCTGTTTACAAAATGAGTTGTACAAACAATGCTTCAAAAGTTTTACAGTTTCATTCTTCATACATTAAATACTAAAATTTTCATTTTTTAACATCCTGCATTTTAAATCTGACAAAATAGATTCAGACATTAAGTGTATCTAACAAGAGCTAATATCTGTAACTCACATTTCAGTTTTATGTTGTATTATGAGAATTAGCATTATATATTTGATTGACCATAGTTAGGCATTCCTTTTTTCTTTGATGCATATGTGGAATTCTGTGACGTAGTAGTGCATGTTCGTTTAGCTGCCAGACCAGAAGTAAAGGATGCTGGCTCTCATTAACACCTGTTGAGACAGTGGCATTAAACAGTGGCAGTTGTTGAGATTCAATTGTATTATCTGACCAAAAGATATGAAAATGTTGAGTTTGTAATCAGAATTTTTCAATGTGTCAATAAAAATGTTCACTGTGTCAGAACTTCTTAAGAAAGTCACCTGAGACGTGAAACACCTTCAGCAATCTTTCCAGTGTACAGAATGTTATGCAAAAGAACTTCCTTTAAAAACATGTATCAAAAAGCAGCGGAAGATGTTTCATACTCAGAGCTGTGAATAATGAACATACCTGTAATATAGCTAAACCTTATAACAATAATGCATCTTAAAGAATTGCCATAACTAACGTGATAGCACATCACGGTATATTCTTTTATTTTGCTGTTAACTGATAGTGTCTTGACCTTAAAATTTATTGTTGCCACAGCCTTGATCCATGTGTCAATTTTGCTGGCATTAACTGCTTTGATGTTTTTGTTTCACATGCCTGTTATCATTTTTGACTTCCATGATTCAGATTAACTACCATACAAAGATTTTGTGTATTCTGTTGTCATTCATTATGTTGTTTAGTATCATTACAATTTTAATCATATAATCTCTTCTTAAATAGCCATAATAATTGTGTATGTTTTTCTGTATTGCTGTTTTCTTGTCTGTTTTACCCATTCATAATATAGCTGCAAGTATGTTTATTACCAGGAACTTTTCCCCCGACCTTTTTAGATGGGCATTCCTAGTCAATAAATGTGATAAATAAGTGAATGAGTGCAAAAATAAATAAGGCTTTCCATTATGTGCATGATTTCTTATCAAACTTCTCAACTATGCATTTCTAAAAGTTAGTAGGGAACCTTTTTTCAGGATCTTTTCCATGCTAATATCTCTTTCCCTCCACAGGAGCTTCATTGGAACATGACCTTTTTGACAAAATCAAGCAAGTTTTCATATCTCAGAGTTACAATAACCCCATATACATTTAAGTATATATTGGAGAAGGTTAAAGAAAATCTAAGAAGATTATGAGAAGTGGTTCTTGCAAAGCATAAATTAATTTGGCAGATAAATTAAGGGGCTGATCAGTACCACAATCTTACGATAAGATTTCTATTTCTAGTTTAAGCAGCTCTACTTTAAGTGTTTTTTTCTGTATTTATGCATATGTAAGATTTTTATTCATTTATATTTATACATGAATTTATCTTCTATTTATTTGTAGTATTTTATGTAGGTATGTTTTTAAGGAAAGCATGATCATGTGACTTGATTTTAATTTCTTATTTATCAAAGAATAAGTCATATGCGGTATAATTTTATTAATTGTTTAATACTGATGAAATCCAAATTGGGACAAAAATCACTAAATCGTACATAGTGTTTAATATAATAAACAATTTTTGTGGCATAATGAGCACCTTGCTGTACTTCCAGTTGAATTTCGTTGTGGGTGTGAGAGCACAACACTGCAGTTTTGTTTCCTGTTTTTTGTTTCCTGTAGTGGTTCATCTTGTATTAGCGGCCATCTTCTGAAATGTTAAAACAATAGTTAAGGCCTTTATTTCACCATTCTAAAAAAGGGTATATAGCTGGAGGCATAATGTGCCAACATATTTTAATAGGAATTCATAAAACTGTTCAATATTTAAAAGAAGCACTTCAGAATAGGATCTAAGTCATTTTTTTTAAGCTGGTTAGTGCAAGGGATGAGCTGGACAGTAAGGGAAAAGATCACACAATTGTTTCTGAAATTATCTTATACCTATCCCATTGGATAATACCTACCTGCCCTTCATCTTTAAAAATGCTTTCATATAGTTGGCAAACGTGAACATGATTTCTTTGAGAATTATAAGAGTAAGTAAAATATGATTGTGTGTAATTATCCATATGAAGATAACCAAACATTAGAAAAGGCTGTCTCCCATTTCCAGTGAAGCCCAGGTTTGGGTACCAAAAGTATTCATTTAGTACATTTCTTCATTAAAGAGGAGGTCAAATGTTTTTATGAACAATGTATGTTCTTTCTGAATACAATACCGTTTATATTTACTATTTGATTAACATTACTGCTGGAGTCTTAGCAAGTGATAATTGTCAGTTTCTAAATAGTCTACAAACCCTTTTCCCATTTATACTCTTAAGGGATAGGCTTTCTTTATCTGCAAGTTAGTGTAAGCGGACAACTGCAGAAAGGTGGACTAGGGAGAAAGAGAGAGAGAGAGATGTTTTTACTTCAGGTTATACAACAGAGTTTGTCACAGAAGGCATCCCAGATCCATTTCTTGCCATTTTTCCAAGTCAATGACATGTACTTCTATTAATCTTCCACTTGTTATCCAAACAGCTTACATAAATGGATCCTGTGCAGGAAAGAGAATGGACTGCTATTACAGATAGAAAGTGGTACTATATGGGCAGTTTCCTAATTTAAATGAGCTTTATTTTCCTTAAATCAGAGTAACCCGTGTTAAATTTGAAGTATATGTCTCTTCTAACTTCCCAATCCTCCGAGCTTTTACTGCTGGTCTTTCTTGTGAGATTTTTTTCTGCTGACTGGATAGTTCCCTCTATTTGTCCTAGACTGCTGGTAGTTGTGACCTGGATATTCTATGTTTTAAATACCACTCACACACAGTCTTCTGTATTACTGATTTTGTACTTCACACCTTTTTCAGATGGAAGAACATCAGGTGTCCACTATTTTGAGAATAAAGACATTGCTCCACTAATTAAAAGTGCCCGTTTTGTGTTAGACACAGATTATTTCAAAGAACTTAATGCAATAATCAATACATCTAAGACACATAGCTTTTTTAAATTAAACAAATTTGTCTCTACTCAATTTCAAGTTCGAGGAAGCTTAGAATAAATAAGATGGAGGTGAAATCTGGAAATTATTAGTTACCCAAAGAGGTTTAAACGGGTTCTGTCATTCTACTCTATGGAAAACTACAAAGGGAATCTGACAGTGGTTCAGAAGAGAACAGTCACTGAAAGTTGGTGTAGTGAGTTCAGCAGCAGACTGGGAATGCTTGCTTATCATTGGAAAAAACAGAGAGAACGTGAATATGAAGAGAATCCCTGCATTGTTTTGGACATGATTTCCAGCTGAAGAACTGAAGTCACTTACACAGTGAGAAAGCTTACCTGTAGAACTGCGTAATAGAAAGTATATGACTGCCAAACGTAATCATAACATAATATGCATTACAAAATGTATGTGTTCAGAAAAGGACCATAGTGTTCACATTGCATTTGTGGTCAAGAAACTAGTATGACATGCTTCTAAGAAAGGAAACAGAGACAAAATCAGAGAGAGCAGGAAAAACAGTGACTTTCATTTCTGAAGTAAGTTCAGTAGTCTATATTAAGAAAACTAATGCAATTGCCTTGTCCTAATTTGCCAAAAATTAGGGACATTGAGATGCATCTGTTTCAAGGGTTGTTTTGTGGCATGAATAAATTAGCACAGTGTGTTAAACCCACGAGCTGCAGTTTGTACTACTTTCACTATTAAATGATGGTAACTACAACAAAACAAGCTCCTGAGCTAATTCCTGTGGAATAAGCCTTATTTACATATGTTTTGTCATGCTGCACTTCCATAAGCCCCCTGGATTTCTCACCGTTAATTGACAACTCGGTGAATGATCTGAATAGGTGCTACCATGAGACTTTCAAGGGGAAAAATCCTAGGCTTATAGCTCTTTGTGGTCAATGAATCAGGATGTGATAAACCATACCTCTCAACCTCTTAGCGCAAGAAATCTGGACAGAGCCTGACAAAATGGGGGAGGGGGGACAAAGGCTCAAAAATAGGGACACATTTTAAATATTGCTCTTATAAACATAGAAAGTTGCTAGAATAACAGAATTTGTGTTAACATGCATTTTCTGAAGGATATGAAGTCTGAAACTCAAATGCTTGACATTATTTAGTAACTTTAATCTTTAAATGATCCCAGTGATTTGTCAAAAAAATCACAATTTTTATGAGGAACAGACCAAAAATATGAGGCAAAAATCTGGACATTCTGTGAAAATCTGTACAGTTGAGATGTCTGTATGAACTGTTACTGACAAGTCCTAAGTCAGTGTAAAATTACTCGACCATTCTGACATTGTAAACAACTCGCGCACACACACACACACACACACACACACACACACACACACACACACACACACACACACACACACACACACACACACACACACACACACACACACACACACACACACACATACATCTCTCTCTCTCTATAATATATATATATATATATATATATATATATATATATATACTGTATAGTGTGTATAAATACATTTTATATATATATGTGTATGTATATATATATATATATATATATATGTATATATATATATATATATATATATATGTGTGTGTGTGTGTGTGTGTGGATACATACATTATATACATATACATACATATATATGTATATATATATATATATATATATATATATATATATATATATATATATATATCTATATATATACACACACGTCTACTTTGATTCACTGAAAGCTCATTTCACTGAATTTCAAAACACTCACACCAAGTCACTGAAAACTCATTTCACTGAATCACATTTCACTGAATGTAAATACTGTTGGGCAAATAAAATGTATATTCCCTTTTTCCCACTGTAGTGTGATCCTGGAGTTAGTGTATATAGTTAGCGGTGGTGTGGGGGGTGTAGCCCCCCCACCTACTTTTGGTTTTATATTGTTAGCATTCAGTGAAATGAGATTCATAAATATAAAAGCTAAGTAGGTGAGGGGTTGTGCCCCCCACACACCCCCCTTACTGTATATACTAACTCCAGGATTGCACTACAGTAGATAAAAGGGCATATAGCTTTATTTGCCCAACAGTACTTACATTCAGTGAAATGTGATTCAGTGAAATTAGTTTTCAGTGATTTGAGGTTTCAGCGATTTTTTGAAGGTGAATTGAAATTCAGTGAAATGAGTTTTTATTGAATCAAAGTAGACCCATCATCATCAGCCCCCTTTTTACCATTTTTCTACATGGGGCGCGGGGTAACATGTTAACTGTCGCCAACTTTCTTGATTCAGTGCCACACTCCTGCCTTCTTCAACAGTCATGTCAGACTGTCGCATATCTTCTTTCACACAGTCCATCCACCTCTTTTCTGGATGTCCTTGCTTCTTCTTACCTTCTTCCTGTCTTTCCCAAATCTTCCTCACCAGATTGTCTTCTGCTTTTCTACACATGTGCCCAAACCATCGTAATCTCTTCTCTTTGATATGTCCTGCAATTGCAGCTACTTTGGCTTTTGCTCTTATGTCCTCATTTTGTTGTCTGTCCCACAGTGTGCATCCTACCACCTTTCTCAGGCACTTCATTTCTATCACCTTTAGCTTCTTCAACTGTTCTGCCTTTACTGCCCAGATTTCTGTACCATACAGTATTACTGGTCGCACGACTGTCTTGTACACCTTACTTTTCAGCTTCTTTGGCATTCTTCTGTCATAGACTACACCTGATACTCTTTGCCAGTTGTCTGCAACCCCTCTGATTCTAGCTTTGACCTCTTCATTCAGACTACTCTTCTCCTCAACTACCCCTCCCAGATACTTGAAGCTTTTTACCTGTTCCACTATCTTCCCTTCTATCACTATTCTCAGCTTCTTCTGAGTTCCCCAATTTGCTGCCATTACCATCGTCTTATCAGTGCTTAATTTCATCCCATGCGCCTTCAGATTTGCATTCCATTCTCCTATCCTTTGCTGAAGTTCTAGCTCAGACACTGCCTGTACTGCCACATCATCTGCATACAGCAGCTTTCTTGATCCGTCCCCTCCAACCTGTTTGCTAAGGTAGTCCATCACCAGTATGAACAGCAGAGGGATCAGAGCTGAACCCTGATGTACACCCACTCCCACTGGGAACCCCTCTGTGAGGACAAACACTTTTCGTGCTTGAGTCATTGGGTCCTTGTACATAGCCTGCACTAATTCTACCAATGTTTCTGGGACTTCAAACCACTGCAGTACTGCCCAGAATAGCTTTCTTGAGACCTTCCTGTATATATGTGTATGTGTGTGTGTGTGTGTGTGTGTGTGTGTGTGTATATATATATATATATATATATATATATATATATATATATATATTCCACCACAAATAAAAATCTAGGCTAGCTCTCTCCCTATACCAGTCATACTGCCAACATTCAAAGTTCCGACCCTCACTACCACAGTCCTAGCCTTTCTCCTCTCTTCCTGCCTTCGGCCATGCCTTCTGCCTCTTCTCCTCCTTCGTCCAACAGTGCCCCAATTTCCACCAGCACCCTGTTGGCTAACAGTACTAGTGGTGGTCATTGTTAACCCGAGGCTCGACCGATCCGGTATGTAAATATTTACTGCTGTCCGCATGAATAATTTGGTGAAGTTTTACGCCGGATGCCCTTCCTGACGCAACCCTCTCCATTTATCCGGGCTTGGGACCGGCACAAAGATTCTTCAGTTTTTTTGCCATTTGCTTGAGTATGCCGGTTGCTTGAGTTCCAGTCAATTGAGTGTTTATTGTATACCCTGTATCCTGGTGGGGACTGTGTGGGCCGGGTACTGCTTGAGAAACCGAAGGTGCTGTGTTCATTTTGTTTCATACTGGAAGGCAAGATGGTAGTTATTTTGCTTTGTTTCAAACTGGAGTATAAAAGGATAGCTATTTCATTCTTTTTGGACTATGTGGAGTTATTGAATAAACCTGTTTTATATATGTCTGGCCTACATTTCCTGTTTGAAATTATAATATGTACATGTATGTATGCATGTATAAATGTATGTATATATGCATTTAGTGAGCTAGAGTGATAGAGAGATAGCTAGATAGGTAGATAGACAGCACTGAAGTGCCTCTGGAACAGAAGGAAATGCCAAACAGAAGTCTAAGGATCTGTACTTTCCTAATGGTGCATTATTTGTATACAGTTTGGAGTTTTTTTTGTATAGCATTATCAGTCCAAGTCCATGGTTTGCATCAAGTACTGAAAAGAGCTTAGCTTTTGGCATTGCTAAGAGAACTTCTTCAGCTGTAATAAGTGTGCAATGCTCTTTTTAATCACATTATTCAGATCAATATAAATGTAAATCTTAACTTGCTTTATAACAATTGTATTCACCCATTCTATTGGCTCTGCTTGTTGTTGTTAATGATACCTGTGGTTTCCATGCTCTTCATTTCCTGATCCTTTTGACTCTAGAAGGCTTCTAGTACTTCTCATGTAGAATGTGTCACAGGCCAAGCATCACATTAATACTTTTATTTTATATTCTCCAGGAAAACATCCTGTGTCTTAAAAAAAAAACTCATCAGACCTGAGGGATGTCATTGCTCTGTCTCTGCATCAGGTTTCTATTTTTATATGATACTTTCCAGGCAAACATTCTAACTCTGTAAATAAACCATCAGAATCCCAAGGGATATGCTAAGTATGACTGTGGAGTAGATGAGGTTATTTCTAAAACTGTGATGTGTGTGTGTGTGTGTGTGTGTGTGTGTGTGTGTGTGTGTGTGTGTGTGTGTGTGTGTGTGTGTGTGTGTGTGTGTGTGTGTGTGTGTGTGTGTGTATATGAAGTCTTTGTTTTAGTCTGTGAATTCCTTTAAAAATCTGGATAGAGTGGAAATATAACAGTACTTTGATGTATAGAAAATGTATATGAAAGACACATTTTCTAGGTAGTGTATATAGCCTTTCTTTCGTTTTTTCCCGGTTAGGGGTCGTCACAACGGCACTCTGGTCCACTAATGATTGGCAGTGTATATAGTAATGTTTTGTAATTATTTATTTATCTATTTTACATTTGTTTACTGGGATAGTCCGACTTGGTGGAAGTCCATTTTCAGTGGTGGCTCGCGGAGAAAAGCTACATAAAAAAGTTACAGTGTACATTTTATAAAGCATTTAGAAAAGCATTTAAGATAAGTAAAATAATTGTACATCAGAGTGTGTGCTAAGCCACAAAAAGTTACAGTGTAACTTTTATAAGGCATATACAAAAGCATTTAAGGCAAGTATCACATTTGTACATCTGAGTATGTAATAAGCAGCTTACAGAGGTAAATAGACAGTTATTTGGAATTACAATTTTACTATATATATATATATATATATATATATATATATATTTTTTTTTTTTTTTTTTTTTTGCAAGAGTAGACCTTAATGTTAGCATAGGTGTAGCCAGAATGTATAATAATGGTTATTGAACATACTGGTTGATGTTTCATTAGTCTAAATAGCTAGTAGGTGCTGTTAGCTCTGTTGTGCTAGGTTAATAAGAAGGGGGGATAAGTGGGAGTTTGTACACAGTTGGATAGGAGGCTGTGAGGTGCCTGTTATCACAGGGGGGAAGGATATAGAGGGAATTATGTACTGTTAGCCTGGGCTGGTACAGGGGCAGAGCCATTAGCTGATGAGGTGGTCTTTCAGCAATTTTTTGAATTAGCGTGGGTCAGTGGTATTAATGATGTGTTGGAGATGTGAGTTCCAAAGTTTGGAAATGTGGTGGGAGAAAAGGGTGTCACCAGCTTTGTTGTTGCTTTTGGATACATGGAGGAGTGTTTTGTCTGAGGATCAGAATTGGTGTGGGTTGGTATAGGGTTGGAGTATTTGTTGTAGAGGTGGAGTTCTATTTGGTTGGCATACTAGTTGGTGGGAGAAAATGAGTTGGGTATAGGTTATTTGTTGAGGGAGTTCTAGTCAGTTTATTCGATGTAGGGCAGAGCAGTGGTGAGATCTATGTGGGGAGCTTGTGGCAAACTTGACTATTTTGTTGTAACATGACTCAAGTTAAGCAAGGTCACTTTTGTTAAGTTTGGTAAAGATTGGAGCAGTGTAAAGAAGAGTGGATTGCAGGTGAGTTCTAGCGATGCTTAGTCTATATTGGGTTGTTAGGAAAGGTTTGATTCTGTAGTGAGAGCCTAGTTTGGTATGTGTTTTTTTTTTTACAGTTTGGGCTAGGTGTAGGTCAGTTTTAACTTGCTGTCAATTATAACACCTAGCAGTTTGGCTTGTGAGATGGAAGTTATGGTAGTGTTGTTGGAGGAGTGAATTTGAAAAGTGGGTGGAGGATTGGGTGTCTCATTGTGGAGAAAGAGCATAAGAGTAGTCTTATTTGAGTTCAGTATAAGGTTAGTGTTAGTTAGCCAAGCTTCTACTTCTAGGAAGCTTTGCTGTGTTGTGGGCTGTAGTTTTGTTAGAGAGGGTGCAGAGCAAATGAGGGTCAAGTCTTCTGCACATTAGATGACTGAGGCAAGAGAGGTGGCTTCATGGAGTTGGTTTGTAAAAATGATGAAGTGCAAGGGACCTAGTATGGAGCCTTGTGGAATTCGTATGTTGATGGGAAGCAGAAGTGATAGCTCCTGTTGCCATCTAACTGCTTGCTGATTAGATAGCTATGGAACCATGCTAGGGAAGAATGACTGAGGTTTAGTGTGGCCAGATCTGACGGTAGTTTCTGGTGTGAGACTGTGTCGAAGGCCTTAGAGAGGTCTAGAAAGATGGATGATACAAATTTATTATGATTTCTGTGTTGATTTATTGTGTTGGTAAAGCTCAGGAGGGCAGTTGTGGTGCTATGGTGAGAGGGAACCCATGTTGTGTGTTGGATAGGAGGTTGTTAGAGAGAAGGTAGTTTAACAGCTGGGAGTAGAAACATTGTTCAAGAAGTTTTGATAGGGGTGATAGAATTGTGGTGGGTCTGTAGTTTGTAAGTTTGGTAGAATTGCTGCCTTTGTGCAAGGGAGTGATGTAGGAGACTTTCCAGAGTTTTGGGATGTAGTTTTTGGTGATATACCTTTTTATGAGTATGGAGATGGGGTAGGCTATGACTTCAGAATCTGATTTAAGGAATTCTGATGGGAGGTTGTGTGCAGCTAGGCTGGTGGACTTTAGGATACTCAGCAGTTTTTTGATGGTATGAGTTGGGATGGGGTTAAAGGAGAAGGTGTTAGCACCCGGTTATTGGGATTGTAGTAGTGGTGTTTTGGTCATAGTTAATGAGTAAGTGAACTGTATTTATGAAAAAGGAGTTGAATTGTGTTGCAATGCTGTCATTTGAGGAAGGTGTATTGGATTAGGGGTGGAGGCATTTCCAGGTTGTATGAATTGTGTGTATATATTAGAAATAAATATTATTTGCTTTAGTATGTATGTGTTATTTTTGATTTGAAATTTTTGAAACTGGTACAAAAGAATAGGTGCAATTAATTGTGATGTTTTATCTCAAGCTTTATATAAATACAGAAAAAATAATCTTAGCTGCTCATCAGAAAAGTACTAGAGGGAAATCTCAGTTTTTTTACTTGCCATGATCTGAAAAAGAATGATAAAGTGACTGAAGTGTGATAAAAAGCATGATCGGTATGCATAAGTGCTGACAGAGCAATGACTTGCTGGGGACCATCCTGTATAATGGTTCATAGGTTGGTACTAGGCTATCAGCCCTAGGGCCTATACAAGCCTAGCCATAACAATTCCCTGGCTATTTCTTCCCACACTATTAACTTCCCTGGACCCCTGTCTAGCAGGGCGACTGACATGATCCCCGGAGTGAATTTCCTTTCTCCCATCCAATCATCAAGGTTCCTTTTGAAGAGGGCCAAAGAGGCACTCTGCTTGACATGTATGGGCAATCTATTCCAGAGTCTGGGGAGTCTGTGGGTCAGGAACCTATCCCTCCAGCTTGTTTTGTTTATTGTGATGACAAGGTTTAGATTCCTGGAGCGTGTGGCTCTGAGGGATTGGGATTTCTAAGTGTAGCATGTCCATCAGCTCTGGATTTGACATGGCCTTGTATGTTAAGCAGAGATCGCCTCTGAGTAGACAATATGCGACAGATTATAGCTGGGGTTTTTTAAGGCGGTCAGCGTAGGGCATCTGCTTTAGGCCTGTGATTCTTTTAGTGAGGTATTTCTGCAGCCTTTCCAGTTGTTGCAGATGTCTTGAGAGGTACTTACCAAACGGGGCGTTGTATTCTATAATGGGTTTAATGAGGGATGAGTACAGTGGGACAGTGACCTCCTTTTTTCTGGATGAAAGGCCCTTAGTGATGAGGTGTGCCACATAGAAGGATTTCCTGACTGTTGTGGCGATGTGGTTATCAAAGGTGAGGCCACTGTCCACCTGTGTCCCTAAGTCTCTTATCACACTTTCGGTGTTTAGTGTACTGCCACCTATATGGTAATTCACGGGTACATGTTTTTTCCCAAAGGGGATAACTATACATTTCTTGGCATTGAATCCATGGATTTATGGAAATGTTATTCATTATGCATTTGGCTAGATGTCAGTATCACAGGTCATGTGACCCAACCCAAGGCCATAGGCATGAAGGTCACATGCTGTCCACAGTACATGCATGCTCATATGGAGCAAGCATCATTGGGCAGTATCCAAACATGATGCCCATGTAAGACAGTTCATTTTGCATGGTAAGTAATGTAGTCCAGTGTAGCAGCAAAGTAACCATGCCTCACAGGTAAATATACTTTATTTAACCTGCATTTCTTAGTGCATTTATGATGCCCAGCTGGGTAATGCAATACCCAGAGCCATTACCAAGTTGTAAATATGTACTGCAGTAGCCTGTCTACAAATACAGACACACACACCTTATACTGGTCACGTGACTGAGGTGGACTGGATGTTATAGCATAGAATAGGTCTGATATTGCATATTGTTACTGACACAATTCAGAGAACATCATATTGGATCTCATAGCATTGAATAGATTTGATATTGCATTGTGTCTGGCACAGTTCAGAGAACATCATGCTGTATTTCCTAAATCGCCATGCCACAAACCTCTAAATGCAATAAAAAGAGTGGCCATGATATTGTGAGAGACTGTGCTACAGAAAAAGGTAGAACTCTACAACCATAGGGTAGTGCACAGTAATGAAAAACAGGGGAATATACAGCAGTCAGAAACACTGGTAATGTACACTACACTGCAGGGAACAAAATAAGGCTGTATGGCTGCCACACACAGCTGTCAGCCTATACTGATTAATTTGTACTACCACTGCAGTGGCCTTAGTCCAGGACATGGTAGACTGTGCTGTGGTGAGGTTGGACAACACAGTGCACAAAGAACAGAAAAATGTTGCAGTGCTGGGGAGGAGGGGTTATAGTTTCTTTTTCCTGGTGAGGGGGAACAGACTTCTATGTCTCACTGGCCATGTGACACAGGTTGATGTCCTTTTTGAGACGACTCCGCCGACCATGACAAGCATGCTTTAAAGCTAACATACATTATGCTGTTGGGGATATAGGGAGATCATGAGAAGGGTATGCTACATACTCAGATGGCATTGGAAGCTGAGACTGTAGTTCTATGGGCAAAGACTGTACTGTAAGCACTGCAGAGAGTACCATTGTATGTATACCACATATAACAGTCTGACACTGTGTTGCTACAGTTATATAGCTGTACTGCCCGACTTAGTTCATATCACAGAGCTGGTGGGTGCAGTGGGTTGATGGTGGTTGTCCACAATACACAATCCTGTATAGTCAGTGATCCATAGATATTGCCACAGCATGTCCCCAGTTGTATGTTGGAAAAGTTCCTCATTGCAAGAACAGTTAATGTTGCACAATCCTGTATGCCCAGTTGGATCAGCATTCCACTCATCTGCTTTCATACCATGTGAAGGCACAACTCAACCATTTCCCATATGATATCTCCATCCATGTGTCAGTAGTCAGCTATGTTATTAACAGCCACTAATGGACCCTTGTATTGTTCAGAGAGCAGCAACATGTAACAACATGAGTATTGACTTACAAAGTGTTTCCTAACAAATTTTGAGTGGCTAAAATAGATGTTACTCTTAACATCATTGTGCAAGTGATAAGTCTGTTCACCGAGAAATGCCACAAGATGTTTCATCATTTTATTATTTATTTATTTATTGCCTTTTGCTTACCAGGATGGTCTGACTGGGCACAAAGGTCCATTTTCAGTGGAGCCCTGTGAAGAAAAGCACCATTAGAGAGACAAAAATTACAAAAAATTACAGAGAAAAAGAATGTGTTTTGATGGTAGAAATGGAATTTTTTAGAATCATCTATTGGGTAACACAATCAAGACAGAGGTTAATACAGTTTGATTTCTGAAGAAGTGTTATACAATAATAAACAGGTTGCATTTACATATACAACAATATGCAAATTTCATTTACGAGTGATGAAAAGCAGTATACAGTTATAAATACAGATAGGATTTATTTACATTTACAGACTAAGGAAGGAGAGCTGGAAAGTTAAGGGTTGGTGACAGTCTAGATATCTGAGAGAGAGAGAGAGTCAGTCAGGGTGTAAACAAGGACAGAGCCAGGAGGAGTTTAGGTGCTGCTTTAGGTTGTGCTTAAAACTAGTTGCACAGTTTTCCTGTTTTAGCGGGATAGCCAGGGAGTTCCCCTGACTGTGACATAGGATGAGTATAGTGAGTCACCAGCTGTATTACAGGATTTGGTAGTTACTAGTAGGCTCTGATTACCTGAGTGAAAGAAACATGGTGGTGCATAGTGTTTGAGAATGTTTTGTAGAGAAGTGCATGTGTGAGATGTGTGTATTATTCTGTGGGCAAATTGAAGTTTAGTGAATGTAAGGTGATTAGGTAGTTCTAGCCAGTTGTGCATCTTTAGTGTTAAGCAGTGGTGCGTGTGGTATGATGCATTAGCTGCAAATTTGGCTATTTTGTTAAAGCTGCATTTATTTAGTAGGGTGGTCTCAATGTTGGTTAAAATGGGCGATGCATAGAGGAGGGAGGGGAGAAAGCAGGATGATACTAAGGTTTTTTTCTTGATGAGTCTGTGAGGTATCACTTGTATTGTTAGAGGAAGCCCAGTTTTTTGTTAGTTTTCCTGATGGCCTGGGTGACATGCAGGTCAACTTTTAGGTTATTGTTTATTATGACTCCTAGTAGTTTGGTATTTCTTACAGTTTCTATGGTGATGGTGTTTGTTAAAGTAATATTAAAGGGTTTGCAGATTGTTGAAAAAGATCTGGGTGTGAAAAACATTAATTTTGTTTTTTGGCATTTTGGCGTAGCTGATGAGGCTTTCGTCATGATTCTGTGGAAGTGAAGGAGTCTTGAATCATTTGTTGAAGTACTAGAAGGGATGAAGCTGAGCAGATGATGGTGGCATTGTCTTCATATTGTGTTAAGGTGTCAGGTTTGCTTGCTTTCTGCAGGTTGTTTGTGAAAATATTGAAAAGTACTGATATGGTTTCTGAGAAACTAAGCAGAGCTGTTGTTTGCTGTGGTGTTGTTGAAAGCCATGTTGTGTGGGAGAGAGTGGTTTGTAGTTTATGTGATGAAACTGCAAGATTGTGCCATCTGCATTCTGCCTGGTACTAGATCATGTTCAGTCATGTGATAGGAATGTGCTTCTGACAGAATGTTGCACACTTATCTCTCAACTATACAGATTTTCTCAGAAAATCCAGACTTTTGCTTCATATTTATGGTATGTTTTTCATAAAATTGTGGCAAATTAATGGCAAATCATTAAAGACAGACTTTTAAGAGCAATATTTGAAATTGTTCCTATTTTTGGGCCTTTGTCCCATGTTTATTTATGGCATTGTCCAGATTTCTTGCTGTAAGACATTGAAAGGTATGCATCTGATATCACATTTGACATTTTACTTACTACTTATCAACATTCTTTTCAGCAGTCTAACTTACACTCTCTCACTGTTTCTGATGCATTTTTACACTTCAAAGCATTGATTCTTTTCACCTTGGTAGTACCAGCCAATACATGCATTTCATATTTCTGTTCCATTTGTGTAAATTCTTTTGAGCACACTTGCCATTCCTTTTACTCATCTTTGAAAAATACTTAATTCAATACAAGTTGCTACAAAATTGATTACAAGAAGTATAATGCTTACCCCCATGCTAATAGTCACATCTAGTACATGGTGTTTATATTTCAAACAGCAATTTTTCTATATGTCATAGTGCTTATTTGCATCTCCACTACTCTTGCAACACATTTCACAGTTTTTCACATTTTTGCCTTTTTCTTTAACTCACATTTTAATTGCACACTTTAATTTTCTCTGGCAATTATTCTGTACTAGTAATTTCACTTGAGCTGCATAAATCCACAGCTTTTGATAAGATCCAAGATCGCAACTTGGTTTAACAATTTTTGATACTAAAAAGTATTCTTTTTCCTGGTTTAGTAATATAGAGTCCAGTGACCCAGATGACCCAACTTCAAGTAGTGGCTCAAGCTCTCAAGGGTCAAACAAGAGAAGATGGGAAATTAGTGATTATGATGACTTGCCAAGTCATGGCTGAGGTGTCTGTCCGGTGCTTGGTGGAAGTTTCAAGTATGGAAAGCAGATGTAAGTGCAGGGAATGTTATGAACTGTCACTACCCAAACTGATGAAGATAGCCCTTGTGTATGTATGTGAAAGGGCATGCTTGTACAGGATAGAGGAGCAATGGTAGTCCCTGCAGTGTTAAAAGTGTATATTTCACAGTTAATAGGGTTAGGGCTTTACAAGAAATACTCCTCTTATTGCATGCATTCTAGATGAAGCACAGTTATTCTGTCTTGTATTGAGTAACTCCTGGCTCAGAGGCAAGGAAGAAAGGAAGTCAAAGTATTATATAGTCTGGGGGAAAAAAACAAACTTCTCTGAGTTACGGGACAAGGATGCATCCTCCCAACCCCAGAGACTAAGGCACAGGCATGGACAATATCACAAAGATCCCACATGTCTGTCTTGCCCCTGGAGATGGATTATTCTCATACTGTACTGGGTACATCTCTAGCAAGAATGAGTCTGATTGGGAGGCACTTGATGTTCGGCAGACATGGGACAATAAAAAATACAGAAAAAAATCTATTTTACTTTTCATTAATGAATTATTCAACTCATTATAGCCAAAGTCATTTGGTTCATTTTATATGCATCTATAGTCTCTGTGTAACCTTGTACCCTCGTAAAGAACACAGTGAGAAATTGAAAGTCCTTTTCAGGCTCACAATAATTCTTGGACCTCTGTCTTAACTACTGCTGTTTTCTATTTCTCCTATTCAAGAATAGTAAAATTGTTAAATCCCTTCAAGATTTCTTTCACAGTATCTTACAGAAATGTGCCATACTTTACATCTTCAAGCATTGTGATTGTTCCACTTAGAGTGAGGAGCAAACTAAGTATCAGATTTTGTCATTTTCATTCATTCCTCAATTGTTAAGGTTCAGATCCAATCCTCGGTCCAACTCGGCCACTTCTTCCAGCTTATGGAACACTGAAAAACTCTCGAGCTCCTCTCTATACCCATAATGCCCTAGTCACCTAACATACCTCAGATCTTGTTTGCTGACTTAGCGTACAGATTTGATTGCTGATAACTCTCTAGTGAGCATTAGGTTCCTTTTGTGAGGACAGCCAGCCCAAACCAATCTCCAGACAACCTAACAAGGCATAGTAATCTCTTCTGACCCTTGTCCGGAGCATCCCACCAGAGAAGTCCTTAGGAAGAGGAAGTGCAAAGAGAGGCACTTAGACTCGTCACTGGAGTCTGTCACAGAGGATACTGAATTTGATAAAGGTAAAAGGTCCCCCAGATCACTACCTGATGATGTCTTATTTGGAGACATCATAGAACTCCTTAAACAAAGGAGTGGTTGGTCCCACGATAACCCTCCCAAGAGGAGCTGGGGTTCCTGGAGGCTTTTGGAGCTGGACCATGTACCTTCTGGGTGACTCTGCCCATTAAAGAGCTTATTGATTTAGTCTCTAAAGGGTGTAGAAGAAACCTGACATGACCAAGCCAATCACAAAGAGACCAGATAGGATCCTGAGCCACCTAAGGATAGATTGCACTGGAATAGGGAGTACCCACTGATGCCATGATCATAGCAGTGGCCATTAAGAATAAACTGGCAGAATAGAGTTCCTCTGTCCACCCCCCTAACAGAGTCTAGGGCATTGGACAGATTCAGGAAGTATGTCTGTTCTTCAGTGACTTTCACTCTTATGTTGCTGAATTATGTGGCACATTTCAAAAGACTTCAGAGGGATTTGAACAAAGAACTTTCCAAATCCCTCTGTGGAACCATTTCCTCTGAGGCAGAGACTATCGCCTTTCAGCTGGCTATCCGTCAATCTATTTCAAATTTGTCCATGAGGTTTATCTCTCATGCTGCTGAAGGTACCTCATGGGTGGTGGGGTTGGGCATTTCAATCAGTAGACATGCCTGGATGCACTTAGCAATTTTGTGGAACCTTTCAAATCTTCTTTCATCAATGCTTCCTTTGATAGAACCTTCTTATTTGGCCCCAAAGTAAACAATACACTCTCAAGGTGTGAGCAGGAAGGGAAAACCCTGTGTACTGTGGGTATATGTTTTTCAATCCCTCGGTGGACTTTTTCTAGGAACCAACGAGGTGGATGGAAAATGTGGTTCAAAAAATCCCAGGGTCCTTTCCAAGACCCAAATGGAGATAGTTCCCCCGGGGCAGGGGAGGAACTCCAATGGAAGATGCCATCCACACAGCAGAGGGAGTCTGCATAATCAGGAATCTAGGGACATCCTCTCTGACAGATCCTATCAGCACTCCTGAAAGGAGGTCCGACTGTCCCTCACTGGAGGCAATTGGGGGTCATTTATCCCTGCATCAGAACATCTGGCTAGAAATAACAAAAGCTTCATGTGTGGGGAGGATAATATCCAGAGGTTATACAATACCATTTTGACACCCACACCCTCTAGTATGAAACAAAATCCCAGATATTCCACCCAGTCAGAGGGAAGCAGAAAAACTAGAAATAGACAAGCTGCTAGAAAAAGAGAGTCATCCAAAAGGTTCCCCCAGACCAGAAAGAGTCCAGAACTTAGTCAAGACTATTTTAGTGCCAAAAAAGAAAGGAGACTGGAGACCAAGGACAACTGGATGTGCTTGATAGATCTTCAAGATGTGTACTGTTAAATCAAAATGAATAGACAATCCAAAAGATATCTACACTCCTGGCTCAGAACCAGTAATTACCATTTCAGAGTACTGCCCTTTGGTCTCATCATGGCCCCCAGGGTGTTTACCAAGTGTATGGCAGTAGTTGTGGCGGACTGAAGACTGCAAAGAATCTGAGTGCTTCAATAACTGGATGACTGGTGACTGCTCCTACCAGACATCAACTATTTCAAGCATGGGACTTCTTACTCCAGCTGTGCCCTCATCTAGCGATTACTGTCAACTACAACAAATCTCTGCTCAGTCTGACTCGGACTGCCTAAGTCATTGGTACTTTGTTCAATGCAGTTACTCAAATAGCCCCTCTCCCTCAGTCTCAAATTCAAACAGTTCAGTTCCAGGTCAAAAAGATCATTCAGTGTTCTTCTGTGTTAGCATGTCTGATACTTCAAGCACTGGGATGCATGTCAGTGGCAGTCATTCTGGTCTGGCTGCCAAGATACCATATGAGACTCCTTCAATGGATAATCACAACTCAGTGGTATATTCTCCATCAACTTTTATCCAGTCAAGTCAAAGTAACACAAGCCTGCAAACACTACCTCTTTTTGTGGATACGCTACTATCAAATGCAAGAAGGCTGTCCCTTTGTTCTCCCTCAACCCAAGGACACCTTTCAGACTTGGTGGGGGGCATTTCCTGGGAAGGACAGTCCAAGGTACATAATCCCCTGAAGAGGCCAACATATATATCAATGTCCTGGAAAAGAGAGCTGTCCTCCCTGTGTTGCAGGCCTTCCAAGACACTTTTCCAACTGGGACTATTGTGATTCAGACAGGCAATATGTTGGAGTCAACAAACAAGGGGAAAACAGGTCAGTCCTTTGTTGAGAAGCTATGAATATATGGCATTGGGCAATCTCATCCAATCTCTTTCTGAGAACAATGCATATTCTGGGGAATTCCAACATTATTGCAGACAAGTTAAGCAGGTCTGTTCTAATGCCTCACGAGTGATCTCTCAACATGAAGGTATCGGTAAAGATTTTCTGTTGATGGTGCCAACCATACTGCAATCCTTTTTGCATCTCTTCTCACAAGTGTAGCAAGTTCTTTGCCCTGATCCCCCCAGTGGGGGAATCCCTAAGGGATGCTTTACTTAATGTTTCATCCCCCAGTCGCCTTTACATTTATCCACATTACCCCTAATACTCAAATTTCTACAGAAACATCTCTAATGAAGAGCACAGTTATCCTTATTGCCTCTTACTGACTCATCAGTTCTGGTTTCCTTTCCTTTGGTCATATCTTCTTTAACCACTCTGGATCCAACTCAGACCTACTGCCTTATCTGACAGGAATGACTCATCCTGACATATTCGGGCTCAAGTTGGCAGCATAGTTTCTCCAATTTCTTTGATAGCTAAACAGCCCAGGCTCTCCTCTTCTGTCCGTCACATTCTTTTATCATCCCACAACCCTTCCAGCAGAAAAAATTACAAAAGTGAATACAAAAAATTTGTTTGTTGAACACATAAAAAGAATATAGATCCTCTTTCAGCACAGATTCTTAAGATTCTTTATTTTTGACTTCAATTTTCAGTGAAGGGGTTAGCTCCTCACTGGTCAAAGTACAGTTAGCGATTTCCAGCTTCCATGTCGGAATAGATAATGCTACTTTGCCATCCTCCAAGCTTTCTAAATCTTTTCTAAGGGGAACTTATCGAATTAGACCTCCTTTAAAGGATCCTACTCACCCTTGGGATTTAACCATTGAAGTTATGTTGTCCTATCTCGCCTTCATTCTATGCTGGTTGGGTTCGGAACCAAGCATCGGTTCTGACTCAGTATAATTCAAAAGCTCGAAAGCTTCTACTGGCTCGAGGCTATACCCTATCCAATGATGCTCAGGGAAGATCACCCAGATCTGGTTTGCCACTTAAGCAGATTGGGTGACTTCTAACTGGCTCATGGCTAAGTGATAATTTGTTTCTAATTTTCTCATTATTCCTCTGAGGAGGTTCCTCAGAAGAGATTGTGCAAGAGGAAGCACATAGACTCCCCAGATGAGTCTATCACTTCAGACACCAACAGGGATGAATCAGAAGGGTCCCCACAGTACCCCTCTGAGGATGTCTCCTTTGCTGACATCTTGGAGATTTTTAAGCAGAGACATGGCTGGAAGCCCACCAGTCCTTCTGAGGATGAGTCAGTGTACTTGGAAGCTTTTGGGTCTCGCCCTTTCACCTATTGGATGTCTCCGCCTTTTGATCAGTTGATTAATGTAATTAGTTGAAAGGCATGGGGCTCTGCAGATACAGTGGAACCTGTTCCGAGGAGGCCAAATAAATACATTACAACACCTGCAGAAAAAGAATTTCTAAGCAAAGGCATCTCAGTAGATGCTATGATGGTGGCGGCCACAAAAAAGGAATTGTCAGAAACATCCTCATCTCTTCATCCACCAAGTCTCAAACGATGGATAGATATGGAAAGTGTAGTGTTTCTTCATTTAGATCGTTGAATTACCTGACCCATTTTACAAGACTACAGAAGGATTTCCTGAAAGTGCTAGGAGATACCCTTCAAGGTACTGTAGTTGCAGGGGTTTCAGACAAGGTTTCCCCACAGCTGTCCACATTAAACTCTGTGGTAAACTCATCCATGCAAATGATTTCTTATGTGACCAATGGAGCAAGCACGGCAGCGTGTACAGGAATTTCCTTAAGGAGACATTCCTGGATGTGCTTATGCAACTTTGTTGAACCCTTCAAGTCTTCCTTCACTAATGCCCCATTTGATTTCTCGTCATTGTTTGGGCCCAAAGGTAAAGAGACCTTAACCAGGTGCGAACAGGAAGGAAAGACTCTGTCTGCCATGGGAGTCTGTTTTTCCCTCCCCACTAGACCTTATATAAGGTCAAAGAGGGGGGAAAATGTGGTTCCACAAGTCCCAAAGATTTTTTCCTGATGCATGTGGTGATTCTTCCTCCAGGGGGAAGTAACAATGGAAGACACCAACCTCGCCACAGAGGGGGTCTGCAGAACCAGGGTGACAGGGATTCTTTCCTTGGAAAGCCTTTTCAGCACTCCTGAGAGGAGGCCTGCCTGTCCATCTCTGGAGGCAGTCAGGGGTCACTTATCGTTGTACCCAAATACCTGGCTAGAAATCACACACAAGACAAATGGGTACAAACGATCATATCCAGAGGTTATTACATACCCTTTTCCACTCCCCCTTTGGAGAAACAATTGGCCCAGATGTTCCACCCAGTCAAAGGGATTATACAACGTTAGAGGTCCAGAAGTTGCTAGAAAAAAGGTGTCATCCAAAAAGTCCCCACAGACCAAATTGGATCCGGAACTTACTCAAGGTCCTTTTTAGTTCCAAAAAGGACTGAGGACTGGAGACCCATTCTGGATCTCAGCAGACTAAACAAGTCCATCAAAAAAAATCAAAGTTTCAGATGGTAACACTGCAGTCAATACTTCCCTTTTGGGGAAAGATGATTGCATGTGCTTGATAGATCTCCAGGATGCATGCTATCACATAAAAAAAGATAGACAATCCAGGAGACATTTATGCTTTTGGCTGGGAGCCAGTCATTATCAGTTTCAAGTCCTGCCCTTTGGTCTTACTGCAGCCCACAGAGTGTTCACCAAATGCATGGCAGAGGTTGCATCTCACTTAAGGCATCTAGGATTCCATGTGTTTCCATACCTAGATGATTGGCTCCTAACCACCACCACCAAGCATCTACTAGTACAAGCAAAGGACAAAACTATTAATCTGTGTTCCAAGCTAGGTATTACAGTAAACTTCAAAAAATCTGCCATGTTGCCTTTACAGCATCTTATGTTCTTAGGTGCAGAATTAGACTCAAGAAAAATGTTGGCCAAACTTACCCCCGAAAGAATTCAGTCCCTTCACCATCAAATCAAGAACTTGTTATCCAAAACAAAAGTCGAGGCAAAGACTGTCTTGCAGGTTCTGGGCACCATGGCAGCTACAGTTATTTTAGTACCTGTAGCGCATTTGCACATGCGAGTTCTTCAATGGCTAGTTTTCTCCCAATAGTCCATGCAAGATCTACTACTGTCACACAAGATCATTATCACAGGGTCCTGCAAAAAGGACCTACGGTGGTGGCTTCATACGACTCAGTTGACCATGGGCCGACCATTTGTTTTTCCACAACCAATAGCCACAGCGACCATGGATGCTTCTCAAATAGGGTGGGGGGGGGGCATTATCTGGGAAAGACTGTCCAAGGCATCTGGCAGGAACATGAGAACCACTTACATATCAATGTCCTAGAGATGAGAGTGGTGCTCTACACATTGCAAGCATTCTATGACTCTCTCCCAATAGGAACTATTACAATTCAGACAGACAACATGTCAGTATTGTGGTACATAAGCAAACAAGTAAGAACCAAATCCTATCCCCTATGTCGAGAGGCACAAAGAGTATAGCAATGGGCAGTCCCTTTGCAACATTTTCTGACAGCAACGCACATCCCGGGGAAATCCAACTTGATAGTGGACAAACTCAGCAGAGCTATTCTGATGCTTCACAAGTGGTACCTAAAACAAGAAGTTGTGGAAGAGATTTTCTACAGATGGGGCCAGCCATGCTGCGACCTTTTCGCCACATGTATGAAGGAAAATACAGCCACTACTTTGCCCTGATTCCCCCTCCTGGGAAGTCACCAAGGGATGTGCTCATACACAATTAGCCCCCGAGACTACTTTACCCCTTCCCTCTCTTTCCCCTGATACCGAAGGTCCTTCAGAAAGCCAACATATTGAAAAGCACAGTGATTCTCATTGCACTATACTGGCTTCTGCAAATTTGGTTCCTCTTTCTGTGGACCTATCTCCAGGAGGAACCATGGATCCTGGACCCAGTTCCAAACTTTCTGACTCATTCGTCGGGGACATTCCATCCATCGATCCAGACCCTAAAATTGACAGCTTGGCTGCTCCAGTTCCACTAATAGCCAGGTCCCATGACATCTCCCCAGCAGTTAGACATATATTGATTTCTTCTCACAAGGCATCAGCCAGAAAATTATACTGTAGCAAATGGAAAAGATTTTCACACTGGGCTTCTAAAAACAACATAGATCCCTTTACAACCCCCATTACAGCAGTACTAGATCTTCTCGCTAAACTTTTTAACGAGGGTGTGGCAGCAGTTACAATTAGAGTACAGTTAGCCGCTATATCAAACTTTCATATTGGGGAAGTGGGACAAAAAATCATGTCTCACAGACTCTGTAAAGCTTTTCTAAAAGGTACCTTCTTGTTAAGACCTCCAGTGAAAGAACCTCCAGCTCCATGGGACTTAAATATTGTTCTGTCCTCTTTAATTTTGCCTCCCTTTGAACCGGCATCATCATGTGACATAAAGTTTTTGTCACGGAAGACAGCTTTTTTGGTGGCCATTACCTCTGCCAGGCATGTGTCTGAACTCCAGGCTTTATCTATACGTCCTCCATACATAATGTTCCACAAAGACCTAGTCTCCTTACATACTAACCCTTCATTTCTAGCAAAAGTGTGCTCAGAGATCAATCTAAATCAATCTATTGAATTGCCAGTGTTTTCCCAAACTATAGCAATAAGGCAGAATATAGATTACACCAGCTGGACGTACATAGACAACTCTGTTTCTACTTGCATAGAACTAAAGATTTCAGAAAGTCGGACCAACTTTTTATGTCCTTTTCGGACAGAGAGAAAGGATTTCCAGTGTCAGAGGTAACTCTTTCTAAATGGCTCACAGACTGTATCTCCTGCACATACAATTCCCAAAAGAGACATTTACCAGGTAAACCTGAAGGGCCATTCAACAAGGGCTGTTGCAACTTCCTCTGCCTTCCAGGCCAGACTCTCTTTGGATTCTATTTGAGCAGCAGCTACATGGGTAAAACCTCATACCCTTATCACTCATTACAAAGTAGACATGGCCTCCCAGAACAGGGCCTCCCTTGGCTCCACTGTTTTGAAGAGTATTTTCCCTTGAGCCACCCAAGAAAGAAGGTGCTAGGGACGCTGTCCCAATCAGCATAGAATGAAGCGAGATAGCATTAAGAAGTTATGTACTCACCATAACATTCCATGTTTGTTGTCCATCTCATCTTCATTTTTGTGTCCCACTCTTCTTCCATCACCTTCACTCCTGGAGGATTAGGTGGACATTTATTTTTAGTAACAATTGGCTTATGGAGTCTCTGATTCTCTTCTTAGTCTTGTTTAGACTTTTTTGGTTAAACAGTCAAATTTTCATGCTTTCACTTGCAAACAAGATCTGGGTAATCTTCCCTGAGCATCATGGAATAGGGTATAGCCTCGAGCCAGTGGAAGCTCTTGAGCTTTTGAATTAGGCCGAGTCAGAACCGATGCTCAGTTCTGAACTCAACCAGCATAGAATGAAGGTGAGATGGACAACAAACATGGAACGTTATGGTGAGTACATAACTTCTTATTTTACAGGCTTTAATCCAACCCCCCTTTGAACCTTCAGCTAAATGTGAACTAAAATTATTGACCTGGAAGACTTGTTTTCTCATTTGCTATTACTTCTGCCAGAAGAGTGTCCGAACTTCAGGCTCTGTCTTCTAACCCTCCTTATTTAAATTTAATTTTTCACAAGGATGGAGTATCTTTATGGACCAATCCTTCCTTTCTACTTAAAGTGGTGTCAGAATCTAATATTAATCAGGTTATCAATCTTGCAGTTTTCTTTCCAAAGTTTTCAAACAAAGGAGAATATGTTACACCTGTTGAATGTTCATAGACAGTTGCATTTTTATCTCCATAGAAGCAAAGAATTGAGAAAATTTGAACAATTATTCATTTCCTTTTCTGCATCAAAATTGGGCAAATCAGTTTTCCAAAGTAACTTTAGCCAAATGGTCGACTTACTGTATTACCTTTGTTTATGAAAAAATGGGTTGCCCTTTACCAAAACTACCAAAATCCCATTCCACCAGGTCTATGGCAACTTCTTCAGCCTTTTTATCTAGAACTTCTGTGGATGATATTTGTACAGCAGCAACTTGGGCTAATCCTCATACCTTTATTGCTCATTACAAATTAGATCTGGACTCTAGGGGATGAGCATCCTTTGGCTCAGCTGTGCTCAGGAATATTCTTCCTTAGTGTCCTCCCAGGATGCAGGTAGCTGGAGACTCTGCCCGAACAGTTGAGGAATGAATGAAAATGACAACATCAGATACAGAAGTTATGTACTCACCATTTCCATTATTCCTTAACTCCCTTCAAATCCACCCTCCTTGCTTTACTCTTGGAAAGATCAAAGGATACTGCAAGAACCACTGTTCCTTTGAGTCTCAGATTTTATTATGTCTAAATTCCTTACTAAATTGTAGGTCTATGGGCAGCAAACAAGATCTGAGGTATGTTAGGTGACTAGGGCTTTATGGGTATAGAGAGGAGCTCAAGAGTTTTTTCAGTGTTCCACGAGCAGGAAGAAGCAGCCTGAACCCCAACAGTTAAGGAAGAATGAAAATGGACAACACAGATAGAACATCATGGTGAGTACTTAACTTCTATTTGTGGAAACAAGACGTCCAGTTTTCTGCTAATTTTCTTTCCAGTCTAAGAATTTTTCTGGGTTATATCTGAAGCATTTTTCTTTTTTTTTTACTGAGAATTAGACTTTTAAATTCCACACACAGGCACTCTTATGTTCCTTCACTTATGCAACTACATTTTAACAGTTCTGATGCCATGTGATTTGGACTGTTTGTGAGATTGCTTAGCATACAACTGAGACACTGAAAATTAGCTTCTAGCCTCTGTGATGTGTTTTTAGTATGAACTTATAGAAGGAATATGTACCACAGAACATACAAATTCCCCGTTAATAGACAATAACATTTAAAATCACACACCCATATAGTACAACTTGTAATCAGCATTTTTACAGTAAAATAATAAGTACATTTGAGACTGTGTGGCATGATATGATGACCGGTAAATTACAGCTGTTTAAATTACCCACAATTTTAACTTAGTTGTTAGCTGTTCTGCTTTATTTAATGAGGAAGGGCCACAATAACTGAATTATCTATGCAGATATAGGTGTTTGTTTATACAAATTCATGGAGGAAGTAAATCTGGACTATTCTTTTGAAGGTCAGATCAGCATTCTCACTATCATTTACCCCTTTTCCCATTTTTTACACGGTTTTGGTGTGTTGCATCAACTGTTGCCAACTCTGTTAATTCATTACCACTCTCCTACCCTCTTTGACAGCCATGATTGACTACCACAGGTATTTTGTCATGTAATCTATCCATCTCTTTGCTGGATATCCTCATTACCAGTTGCCTTCTTTCTGTCTCTTCCAAATCTTCTTCGCCAAATCATCTTCTTTTTCCTGCAAATGAATCCATTTGATGTCCGGTGCAATTTCAACTACTTTGGCTTCTGCTCTGATGTCATCATTCTTCATCTATCCCACAGTCTGCATCATACTACCTATCTCACACGCTTCATTTCCATCACCTGTAGCTTCCTCAACTGCTCTGCTTTCATTTTGCATAGCTTACCTTTCAGATTCTTTGTCATTTTTCTGTCATATACTACCCCTCACACTGTGCTAGTTGGCTGCAGCTCATGTAATTTTAGCTTTGACTTCCTCATTCAGACTTTCCTTCTCCAAAACCACTCCTTCTAGATACTTTAAGCTGTTAACCTGTTCCATTATTTTCCCTTGTATCTCAATTTCAGCATCTTTTGATTTCCCTGTTTAGTTCCATGACAGCAGTCTTGTCTGCACTCTCTTTCATCCCATTTGCTTTCAGTTTTGTATCCCTTTAACTTATCATTTGCTAAAGCTGCTCTTCAGAGTCTGTGTGTAATGCCACATCAGTTGCATACAACAGTTTCTTGATGTGTTCCCTCCTATCTGTTTGGTAATGTTTTCCATCACCAGTATGAAAAGCAGTAGGCTCACACCTGGACCTTGATGCACACTCACTCCCACCGAGCACCCATCCTCTAAGCACAAACACTGCTCATGCTTGTGTCATTAGGTCCTTGTATATAGCCTGCACTACTTATGCCAGTGCTTCCAGGACTTTGAACCACTGCAGAAGTCAGCTCTCTTTGGACAGTGTCATATGCCTTCTCCAAGTCTAGGAATGCCTAGTTGGACTCTTTCATCTCCAACTTTCTTCTTCGCCACTGTGTGTGTCACAACAAACCCTGGGTCAGATGTGCTCACCCTGATCTGAATTCAAACGCTGCTCTTCCATCTTACTCTCTACTGCTCTGTGTATTTGTTTATACAATCACACTCTGAAGCACTTTCATGCAGTGCAGCAGGAGTTTGATACCTCTACACTGCCCACAACTGAAAATGTTCCCATTGTTCTTCTACACTGATAAGATGTTTATTCTCTAGTCATCTAAAGTGCCTTTTTTCTGTCCATACTACTATGACTACCTTCGAGAGCCATTTCTCCCCAGTCTCACCCAACATCTTGATCATATTTGCCATGACCTCATTTGATTCTACTGTTTTTCCTGACTTCATTTTCCTTAATGCTGTTCTATCTTCTTCTAGGACAGTAGAGCCTCTGTGAGGTTCTCTTTATTCAGATGCTGTTGGAAGTACTCCCTCCATCTGCTTTTGATATCTGGTGGACTAGTGAAGAGGAAATTGCTGGCATCCCTTATGAATGATGTGTAATAACTACCTTGCATTTCTGTCTTTGCCTTGCAACCCAATAACATTTCTGTGTGTTATCTGTTGAGTCACTTTCCAGAAGCTGGTAGAGTGCATCTGATGATCTGTTAGCCTCGTTGTTAGCCAGCAAGAATTCCCTCTAAGCCTGGTCTGCCTTTTCTATTTTCACCTTTTTTCCTGGATTCCTTCTTCTTTTTTGATAAATTCCTGTATTTCTGTATTCCACCATGAGCTGTCCTTATGCACCTTCTCTTCACATGCTGCTGAGACACATATTTTCAATAGTCCATACATAGTGTAGTGAGACACTAACATTCTTTCTTGAGTCCACCTATTTCCTCTTCTTCCTGAGGTGCTAGAGCCCCAACTAGTTCCTTGAACTCTTGAGATTTCTCTCTAGTCAACTTACAGGTCTTTATCCTAGTCTCTGTTGACCTTAGAGATTTCTCTGACCACTTCCACTAGCTGACTATGGCCACCACTAGTTTAAGATGTAAACCAAACATTTCACTTGAGAAGACTTTGCAATCTTTGTTTCTACCCAGTGCCATTTTCCTTACTAGGAAGAAGTTTAACTGAGTTGCATGTAGGCCACTTTCGTGTGTGATCTTGTGACTGTCTTTCATACCAAGCCATGTTGGTCATCATTAAGCCATATGTCAGGCAGAAGTCTGGAATGGCCTCTGTTTCATTATTCCTTTTACCTACACATGTGTGTAGCTAGTTATTTTGATATCCAGTGCCATCTGTTGATCTGGAGCTCCCCTCAACTTTAAGTTAAAGAGCAGAAAACAAAATTGTGCATTCCCCGATCTGGCACTCCTTATCTACGGAGCAAGAATGATAAGGTCTATTCTTCCTCTTGCACTTAAGACTGGTCAGCACCTATCATTTGCACAACCTAACATTTTGTGCTCAAGGAGCATTCCTCCTCCTACCTACCTGAGCTGAACCACTGATTCCTCATATCCTATTCTGTGTGTCCTGATATGAGCATTCACGCCCCCCATTATTAAAACCAGCTCATGTCTTGTCTCATAGGTTTTGCAATTGCTGCCTGAATGCAGTCTTTCCCCTTACCATCACAACAATGTTGAAGGACTGATAGTAAACCTGAAAGGCTATTACTCTGGCCATATAATTCAAAGACAGAATTGTCTGGAGAAAGCAATGATGCTGGTAAAGACTGAAAGCAAAAGAAGGAGGGGGTACAGATTCAGAAATGGATAGATAGCATTACTGCAATAATGAATATGAATTTGAAAAAAATGCAAACAAGCAGTTGTTGATAGACCTGGTATGTTAAAGTCCTTGAGGGTACAAAGAGTCACTCTTAACTAAATGTCTAAACAACAACATTAGAACTGCATTTGATATTGTGTGACATGATATGATAAAAATTTTAGAACATGTTGGGCTATGCACAATCTTTACTCAGTGGATAGCCAGGTGATTATAGGGGAACAAGGTGCACATGCTTTGACAAATAAGTCAAAGGAACACCATGCTGCAGTGGAAATGGAAGGCACAGTTCTAGGCTGATACGTATATTAGATGCCCAGATAGTAAAAAACTGGTTAAGTATTAGCGTCAGAGAATATGAACTCATAGGAGGTATGTAAATCGCATGGCATACAAATTCCCTGTAGCTAGGCATTACTATTTAAAGTTACATAACTGGTCACAATTGTCATTTGGCCCAAGAAAGATAATATCTATAATTAATGATCAGAAAACTGGTGTAATATCTCCTGGCAAGCATAATTTTACTCTACTTATTTAAATGAAACTGGACCATATGGTGTGGTGTAGAATGATATGGAAAACAATACATAAGAATGTGAAACGTATTGCAAAAAGGATTTACAGAATTTTGGAAAGCCAGTTTTATTTAGCATGACCACAGTTGTTGCATGGTTCTACCTTGTGGTCTGCATATAAACAGAACAAAAGAACTGCAATTAGAAACATGGTAGGGCTGCATGGACTAAATCATATATGTAAAATATATGTATGTGTTTGTGTACGTGTGTATGTATGTGTGTGTATATATATATATATATATATATATATATATATATATATATATATATATGTGTGTGTGTGTTTGTGTGTTTGTGTGTGTGTATATAAATATATATATATATATATATATATATATATGTATGTGTGTGTATATATAT